>NC_041408.2:60301102-60601102 GCF_900747795.2 Erpetoichthys calabaricus
AACACATTTGTATTTAAAATGTATTATGAAAACAGGATCTTTTGCAAATTGTTTGAACTCGCTGTCTATTTGATAGATCTAAATTGATTCTGATAGAAAGAATTTTTGTATGCATGAGTATGCCCTGCTATGAACTCTAGTACTGCATTGTTTTCTGCTTTGCACCGAGTGTCTCATACACTACAGAAAACTAAAAAGCTGGCACTTGGTGACCCAACACAATTTTTGTTGATGGTCCCAAGCAGTTCTATGACATGCACAGATCTTGAGTGAGCATTTGTGTTTCAATTGCCGGCTTACTGAGGAGCTGGGTTGCTGAAAAGTGGGCATTTTTTTGCTTAACTGATGCACTAAGTACACCTTTATGCCAACCCTCGCTAAATGACTTTAGAGCACATCATGAAACCCTCGACACTATAGATACGGCTGGTATACATTTACTTGTAACTACAGCAGTGCCACATGATGGGCAGTCTTTAGAACCTACGGACTCTTGTAAAGAAAACTTCATATATTCACTTGTTTGTTTTCTGAGCCACTAACTCAAACACAAGATACTTTCCTGTTAGTGGATGGGACACCAGCTTGTTGCAGGGTACACTCATTCCAACAATCTTCTCTGCACAGAGCCAGTTTAAAGTCGCCAATCAGTCTAAGGGCCGGTTTATACGTACGCTTACACGTACGCATCATGGCTGCCATACGTTCCCAGTGTTCATTTGACACATCCTCTGAGCACGTCCTCTAAGGATACATACAGTTTAGCTCAGGAGTGGACAACTCTGATCCTGGAGAGTCATAGTGGCTACAGGTTTTCATTCTATTTTCTTAATTAGTGACTAGTTTTTGCTACTAATTAACTTCATTTAATTTATTTGTTATTTAAAGCCCAGACCCTTTAAATCAGGGCTGTGCAACGTTGGTCCTGGAGGGTCGCAGTTGGTTTGGTTTTTTGTTCCAACCCTGTTGCTTCATGAGAAATCACTCATTGCCTGTGAAGCACTTATTACTCAAGTGACATTTTTCTGTTTCATTTTAGTGGTCTCGCTTGTTAAGATTTTGAACGCTTAATTGCTTTAGTTTTAAACAGCTGCATTCATTGTTTGAACTGCTCCTTATTAGATGCAAACAACAAAGGAACCAGCAGTTCTTACATCTAGCTCAGGGGTGAGCAATGTCAGCGCTGGAAGGCCGCAGTGGCTGCAGGTTTTTGTTCCAACCCAATTGCTTAATTAGAAACCAATCCTCGCCAATCTCAGAAGTTATTTAATTTTACGGCTAGTTAGTCAACAATGTTAGGTTCTTAGATTGTAGATTTTTTCCTTACCAATGAGATGAGATCATCCAAATGATCTAAAGCCTAAAACGGATTACTTTCAATCTGTTCTGTTAAGTGTTTTATTAAACCAAATAGTGCACGATGAATCCATACAGGTGTAAATGGAAATAAGTTAGATGGAGAACTTCTGGCTCCTTTGTCATTTGCATCTTATTGCTAATAAGGAGCCATTAAAACAGTGAATGCAGCTGTTTAGGACTAAAATAAGAAATCAAAGACCACAAAAATGAAGCATCAAAATGCACTTGAGCAATAAGTGCTTCATCAGCAATAATTGATTTCTCAATTAACAAAACCTGCAGCCGCTGCAGCCCTCCAAGACAGACATTGCCCACCCATGATCTAGCTTGTCTACATTTCCACCCGTGTGTATTCATCATTCACTATTTGGTTTAATTAAGCACTCAGAAGGAAACTGAAGAGAAAGTGAAGAACTGAAAATTACTCATCCATTTTAGGCTTCAAGTCACTTGGATGATGGATGTATCATTAGAAAAGAAAAAAAAATGTATGATTTAAGAATGAACTGACATGGTAGAGTGAAAACATTACCAACAAGCCATGAAATTAAATAAGACCAGTTATTGGTGAGGACTGGCTTCTAATTAAGCATTTGGGTTCGAATAAAAACCTGCAGTCACTGTGACTCTCCAGGATCGGAGTTGGCCTCCCCTGGTCTAGGATATGGAAGAAGACTGGAGAACACTCAAAAGAAAAGAGTCCAAGTCCTGGATTCTGGAGCCATGAAAGGCTGCCCTTGCAAAAAAGTTCTTAATATTAAAGAAACCATTTTAAACAATGAGATCAAAGAGCTGAACATTTTAAACTACTACCAGACAGATAGGTTCTGTATAACACAGTGTACTCCAGTAGTAACTCCTAATGAACTGTTGGCAGTAGTGCATGATTCATAATGTTGAAAGAACAAAAGATTCAACCTAATTACCAATTACAACATAACTTATCTGAGTGAGACTGCATTAAAAGATGACTAAAAACACCGTCCTACTGCTTTGTGATTCAGTGTCTACGGGGATACACTGACCCCGCTGCAGGTCCCCTTGACGGGAAGGATTAAATACAAGAATATTTTTTATGCTAAATGTTTCAATCTTGAACCTTTGGGGAGGGGGGTGGGGGGTGGGGGTGGGGGGAATGCCTTTTAGCCAAAGAAAAGAGAGACAGTCATAATGCCCCTATTCGACTTTTAACCAAAAAGGCCTGTTTAGAAGGGGAACACTACTATCAAGGATGCTCTCTTTGACATTGAGTTCTTCATCAAAAGTGCATTAAGTAAAAATAAGAAGTAAGTCTATCAGTTAAGTATTTGTACTAGTAGTTGTAGTATTGGGTACACCTCCATCTTAACAGTAACTATTGTATACAGTGCCTTCAGAAAGTATTCAGAACCCTTCACTTCTTCCCCATTTCAGATTTTTTAAAATTTTTTAAATTTATTTATTCCTTCATCAACCAATGCTCAAAACCCCAGAATGACAACGCTAAAAAACTGAAAACCATATTGGCACAAGTATTCAGACACTTTACTATGACACTTGAAGTTTGGCTCATTGTACATCCCATTCATTGAGAGGTTTCTGCACATTGTCCTGTGGATGATTTGGTTGATCAGACATATTCCGGAAAGGCACACACCTGTCTATATACAGCTGACAACGTGTAAGGGAGCAAAAAACAAGTTATGAGGTTGAAGGAATTGCCAGCAGAGCTTAGAGACAGGATTGTGTCAAGGCACAGATTTGAGGAAGGCTAAAGAAAAATGTCTGCAGCATTGAAGGTCCCCAAGAGCACAGTGGCCTCCATAATTCTTAAATGGAAGAAGTTTGGATCAATCATGGCTCTTCTTAGTGCTTGTTGTCTGGTCAAGCTAACCAATCAGGAGAGAAGGGCCGTGGTAAAAGTGGTGACCAAGAACCTGGCTGAGCTTCAGAGAACCTGTATGGAGATGGGAGAAACTTCCAAAAGGATGACCACCACTGCAACACTCCACCAATCTGTGCTTTATAGCATAGTAGCCACATAATGCATGAAAGTGTGTTTGGGGTTTGCAAAAATTGTTTTTTTACAGAAGCTGTCTAAATAAATACAGGGTTAGCCAAAATTATGTTAATACTAATGGTACTGCCATGTATATACTTTTATACAATTTTTGTGGACAATTTATGCACCACATATGGTACATGTGTTGAACATGATGGCGAACAGGCTGAGACATTCCTGTAAGCCATCTTGCACATATGAAGTATGTTTTGTAAATAAATTGTTTCTGCCATTCAAATGTTAGCATAATTTTGACTCACTCTGTAAATTCATACATAGGTAGAAAAGTAAGTAAGTAAATAAATACATACATACATACAAATGTTTTGTTCTGATCATACACCAGAATGCCTAGAAAGCAAGAAAATTAAAAAGAAATAAAATTTCTGACTTGGCAGTCCCAGTCTCAATATGGTGTTATTCAAACATATTGCTGTTGATATAAAGGAGACCCAGTCATGTTTCTTGACACACTTCTGCTGAATGATTTGTTGGCTGACAGTCATCAGTGTGTCAGAGAGAGGATGTGCAGCATTGTTCATAATGGCAATCAGTTTTGCGTTAAGTCTTCTTTACTATGACTTCCAGCAGGTCCACAGTGTGTCCAGTAACTGAGCCTGCGCCTTTTAATTAGCTTGTTGATTCAGTGGGCCACTACTGAAGTGATGTTACCAGCCCAGTGAACCACAGTGTAGAAAATCACACTGGCCATCACAGAGTAATAGGAGATGTGAAGGATGTCACTTCCCATATTAAAGGAACTCATTCTCCTAAGGAAAAAGAGCCTGCTCTGCCCTTTCTCCTATAGTTCCTCTGTGTTCTGAGACCAGTCCAACCTGTCCTTAATGTGGACCCCCAAGTACTTGTAGGAGAAGATCACCTCTTCATCAACTCCATAAATAGTGAATATTACGTGGACTTAAAATTTTTTTTGAGGAAATAATACATTTGATTTGAGATTTATTTAAGTAATATTAGGGAGCTTTGCCCTCTGCTTGCTTCTCTCGCCAACCCTAACCCCTCTGAGCCTCCACTCTTAGGCCTGCGGTATGCGCCAGCCACTTTGCGTCTCTGCCACTCGCGTTGTGAAGAGGGGGCCGAACACACCCCAAAGAGATGCAGTCACTCCTCTGAAACCCCCTCTTAAACAGTGATACAATGAGAAACAAATACCTCCTCTTTGTTCGATCAGCTGCTGGCTTGCTGCTGCTGCCATGCCGCATGATCTGCATCTTGTGCGGCACTTCGAATATTTAAAGGCCTGTACAGCAGCTGTCCTTTTGTCTCACTGCCTTGTCTCTCTTCTCTCCCAGACATCCTCTGCTCCTGTTGGGGGTCCTGCTCAAGAGGCACATTCCTATGAAGAGGAAGATTTTCTAATCTTTTAATTGAGAGACGGAACTGTCCTCTCCTGGCAACACGAATTAGATGATCTACAAGTCTCCGACATAAAGTTTAAATCCGAACAATATATTCAATCTCTTTTCGCTGTTCCGTTATTTCACCGAGTAATAATTTCCGTTTGTTTGCGCTAATGTGATCTTTACTATCATTTTTTGAGCCTTTTGAATTTTCCTACTTCCATTAATTGAATTGAATTGTTTACATCGTTCTACTTTGTCATCTACTCTTTGTCTTTTTCCGGCCCCAGGCGTGGTTAAATCACTTGGCACAAAGTCTTGTCTCGCAGGACGTGAAAGTGTCTCTCTGAAAATGTCACATCTCGTCTCTCTGAATAGGTCTCGTCTCATCCCAAGATTTTTTTATGTAATAGAGAGATAGTGCATCCAATCCATTAGAGCACTCAGCCCTCCATTAACTCTGCCCAGGCTTTGCTGCTTCAGTATTGGCCTCAACTGAGATATAGTTATTGAATTAAAGCTGAAAATTGGTAGAAGCATTCTGAGCCTATACTCAGCAAAGGGTGCTATCATCTTCATCAGCATCATTACCAATGCCATTACAGGTAAAGTGTAGTTAGCGAGAACATCTTCACAAATGAGAACACATTTAACTGTAGGGCATACAGGTGTTAACTGAACAATTAAACGTTTCTCTTTCAGTAAAAACAGAAATCATAATCAGGAGAGCTGGGTCATGTATGAGTAATTTTTAAACAAAGCCATGCTGAATTACTCCATGTAAAACATCTTTCCTTTAGTTTTTAAATATTCCAGCATGATATTACTGCAACCCCTTTTTCTAAAATAACAGAGAATTAGACAGATCAACAACTGACACTTGCACAGTGGCACCACGACATAAGAAAAATAATATATAACAATAATGTTATAGATAGCACAAAACAAAAAAACACAAACAGAAATAAATTTTCAAAAACCAGGCATATTCAAAAATATCCAGAGCTCCAAAAGATAGATAGATAGATAGATAGATAGATAGATAGATAGATAGATAGATAGATAGATAGATAGATAGATAGATAGATAGATAGATAGATAGATAGATAGATAGATACTTTATTAATCCCGATGGGAAATTCACAGAGTCCAACATCTCAGCCTCCTTGCAGTTTTAATAATAAAAGACAAAAGTCTGACGCATGACTCATTTTATAAAAGAACAGTCGGAGCAGGGGGTGTTTGTTATGGATGCAATCGTGAATTGGGGTCAGATAGAGTACTATTGTTGTGTCTGTTCTCTTTCTTGGTGATTTTTATACTAAAGTAATTACCACTGTGTTCATTTTGTATTTTTCATTTTGACTTATGAATGAATTGATTGCAAAAAATAGTAAAGGTTATGTTATACAATGTAGAAATTGTATATTTGTAATAGGGAAACAGTAAACGTTTGTGAATGTCATTTATTTCAACATCTGTCTTTAACTGCTTCCTTCCCTTATCATTGCATTTCAGGACTACTAGCATTAGCAAGACAGAAAAATCAAAAAAGGTTTAAAAAGGATGGTTACTACCAGCTATCTGTGAACCCTAACAAGATGCATTTTGTTTCTGTTATGTTTATTTCTGTAGTGGAAATTCATTCAGGGTGTTGCTCTTCGTGAAGTACAAAAGTCACACCAGTTGCTTTTTGTAAGCAAACGATTGTGTGAATGACAACAGCCAAGTGAGTTCATTAAAAATCCTTTCTACCTCTACAAATTAAAATAAAATAATTACACATTCAAACAACTCCGTACTGTAAATGCATTTTTGTAAATGATAAATTTCATGACTAATTCTAATGTACTGCAATGATATATTGGTAAATCGTTTAAATTTTTTTTTTATACATTTATTGCATAAGAAGTTTTTTTTTCTTTTTTAATTGGCAGTCCATCTGTAAATTCAGCCCTGAAAATGCCAGATTTTTTAAGAGATGTGGGAGAACTTTTACTGTTCCAATGGGATGTAGGAATGTTCAGAATGCATGAAATGTGGGCAAACAGTCTCAGTATTCAATAACTGTTTCCTAGAAGGAATTAGGACATTCACTGTGTATTGTTTAACAGAGAAAATGTTTAAAATGAGTGGATTTGGAGCTGACTTGCAAGGTGGCCAGAGATATTGTTACTGTAGCGACTGTTATTACTATATACTTTATTTTGTATGTTTTATTTACATATTTAAAACAAATGGCATTTATGTACCTGGTTGTAACACACTGATTCAATTATGTCTGCATAAAAGTGAGTATTTAAAAATTACAGTAATATTTCAATTATTTTATAGAAAATAATTTTTAAAATCTAAACATTTTCGTTATAGATCTTAGTGCATTCAAAAGAAGACACAGTAGATTGTTATTTCCTTACAGCAAAAGAATCTGCTGGCTACTATACCTATGATTGACCTAAAATGGATCTGGAGTTCAAATACTGTAACTGTGTTAAACACAGTAATTAGAGAAACACAAATCACATTTCGCCCAAAGTGAAAAAATGCATGCTAGTGAATTGTTTATTTTATTTGATTTTTTTAAACTTTTCTATGCATGGTAAGGATTGTTGGCTGACCCACCTCAGGAAGATTGAAATGTGCTGCATTCAGGTATAATAAGCTCATTAGCAGATTTACTGTAAGTGTTGGCTTGAATGACCATCCTTGTGAATATTCAATACAATCAAATAATGAACAATTTGAAAATAATTCAAATAATTAAATAGACTTTCATGGATGGTGGCACGGTGGTGCACTGGTGGGCCCTCCCTGCGTGGAGTTTGCATGTTCTCCCAGTGTGTGAGTGAGTTCCTTCCGGGTGCTCCAGTTTCCTCCCACTGTTCATGTAGATGAAGTAAAATGGCTCTAGTGTGTGGCTGTAGTGTGTGTGTGTGTTTGCCCTGTGATGGACTGCCACCTTGCCCAGGTATGGTCATTCTTTGTACCCTGTGCTAGCTGCAATAGGCTCCGGCATCCCCTGTCCATAGCTAAGCGGGTTAAGACAATGACTGTCTCACTTTCATTGATTAGCTAACACAAGAGTGTGATCAATTAACAAATAATAACATACCGTCACATTCATCAATTCAGTTCAAGTCTCGACAGCATTAGGTCGAGGAACCAACCCGGGACAGGGTGCCAATGCAGCTCAGGGCCTACAGCAGTTACATGCACATGCCTACACGGGGTCAATTTGGAATCTTCAGTAAACGTAAGACAAACGTCTTCAAGATTTGATAGAAAAATGCAGAGCACACATTCAGACAGAGAGAACATGAAAACTCCACCTAGGCATGGGATTCAAAGCAAGACAGCTGGATTGAAAAACCAAAAGAAGTGTAACCGATTGTATCAAATGTCGCCTTAGATAAAGGTGTCAGCCAAATAAGTAAATGAAAATGTATGTGTGAGACAGCAGCATTACCTACTGCACCATGTTGTCACTCACATACAATGTACCATAATCAAAAGCCCATATAACTTTAAAGAATGGCCTTTCCATTAAGCATTGTAGTTTGTATTACTGCATTTATCAGCAAAAGATGTTTGAATGCATCAGACCTTTTACTAACCTACAAAGTGCAGCACAACTGTCAGACATTATACAGAATATGTGAAAGATTGTGGCCCTGGTAAAACACACTGCTGAGGTATTTTTAGCTGTGAGACAGAGGAGGATAACCATAAGGAAAAGTGATAAAGACAGAATATTTAATATGTATCGTAATGCAAGATGATAATTACATTCTCATGCACTATTTATACGACTGCCAATTTTGTGTAATGATAGAGGAGTTAAACCCAACTTCCTTCATGTGGTCAAAACAAAATCCACAACCGGACATTGATGGCTTCCAGGTTCTTTGGCAGGCAGGCCAAGAGCAATGAAGGCACAATGTATTATGTAACAATAATACTAGATAGACTGCTAAATACAGTATGTGCTTTATACTGGCTTATTAGTAGGGAATACCACATATCAAGTAATAAAATACATTTCTTCATTTTTAAGGTCATCCTCAGGAAACTGTAGTGTTATTTTGATGATGAGAAGAAGTTATAGCTTTTATTATTAACTGGTAGTGTTTCCATTTATAATAAGAACCAAATTGATATTGGACATGTTCCCTATGGAGTATTTATTTATCAAGCCAAAGGTAAATCAATCAAACTTAAATCTAGATAGCCCCATAAAGCTCAAAATCTGTGTGTGCATGTGGTGGGTGCGTTGTATACATACAGTATGTATGTCTGGCATACAAATCCACTCCGTTGGAGCAATCCCTCTTAAAATTAGCACAACCCCATTTTTTGATCAAAGGAAGACCACAGACTTTGTCCTGACCCAATATATCAGTATTTCAGGGTAAAAACGGTACCTATGATAACATTCATTGAATGCACTGTGCTAAGAGGTTAGGCATATGAAGGGCACATCACAGATGATTGACGGGCCACATGAATGGCACCAGTGTCTAATACTGTCAATGGATAAGTGAAGATGGGGAGGTGTCCTGGTCCAGAAAAAATGGGCGTCAACATGTTTGCCTTGTACAGTGATGTATGAAATGAAAAGAGAAAGTTTGTCGAAGCTCAATGGTTGGGAAACACTATAAATGTCCAGTATAGGTGCCAGATGCTGAAGCTGTGAGCATTGGTGTGGCCAAAAGGCACAGACAGAGAAGTACAGGAAGAAGTAGTAGTAGGCTTGGATCCATGACATGACGAACAGATGGCATAAGTTTTAAGTCAACAGGTCACCTACGAGCTATTCCAAAGTTGCATCCATGGACTTTGACATGGGACCCCTACCTCGACCTCTGAAATCGTTTACATTTGCATGAGGGTCTACTTGCTTTGCACAAGGGAATTAGCTTCCAACACTCTCCAAAATACTTTACATATTCTGCTTATTTGCATCTACAGAAATACTCAGATCACATGGGACATTAATCCCCTTGGGATTAATAAAGTATCTATCTATCTATCTATCTATCTATCTATCTATCTATCTATCTATCTATCTATCTATCTATCTATCTATCTATCTATCTATCTATCTATCTATCTATCTATCTATCTATCTATCTATCTATCTATCTATCTATCTATCTGTGTACACAGGCTGTAAATGTTATTGCTGTTTATATTAAGTTGAAGTAAAACGAAACCTGTTCAGTCTTCATTGTCTGCCTATGGCTATGCCAAAAGAAAATGTGAATTTTGCACATACAGTACAACTGATGAAAACCACAAAAACAAATATTTGACTCAAAGATGTAAAGAAGTGCAAATCATAAACATTTATTTATCCTAATAATATGTTATTCCTACTGATTACCCATTTCAATTCACACTTGGTTACATTTCATTTGGTTTTTACAGTTGGTTTGAAGTCCAAAGCCTTAAGAGCACACACACTGTAATCATTCTATATACTGAAGGCTAGTTTTGAATTTAGATATTCATGTTATGTATTTAGACTTTTGCTTTCTTGTATTTCCTTTTACACTAAAAAATAAGCTCTTTACAGTGTAAGATAATAACGTATCATAATCTGAGAATTTTGTATTTTGGGATTATGTTAAATGGTTTGTGAATGCACATTAAAATACTAAAACAGAAATATAAAAATAAACGAGAGAAAGTGCACTTCTTTTACTAAGATGCTATTGAATCATATGTGGCATTTTCTTCATATACTGTGCATGAAATGCTGCTTCTTTTATGTGAAATTCCATCCATATTTCAATTTTTTGACCTCCTGGCTTTTCATTATGACAGCAGATAATGCCTTTTTGTTTTTTTTTTTTAAACAAATGTATTTTAAAGGGCATCATGAGAATCCTTAAGGCATCAATAAATAACTCACCTTGCATTTTTTTTATAAAAGACAAATTACTCTGTAAGGAATTCCACAACAAAATAAATATGTATGACTTCGTACTGATAATATTTCACTGCTTCAACACCGGAAAGATCATTACTGTGCTGCTTAACACTTGTGTGTATATATTTACAAGTCTGCATGTCAAGGAGTCTTTATCTTTTTCACAGATGACTTCAGAGCTTGACAATTCTCTCAAATTTCACTGGCCCTTCTGCCATTGACCAGGTTAAATAAACAACTGAGAGCTGCTTTCGGCTGGATCAATGTGCCATGCCACCCTGTGGTCTGTGCAGTGTTACTGTGATAAGGGTCACACTGTGCAGACCTCTGCAGTTTCTGGAAAATCAACCAACCTTTTCATGTAAAAAAGTGGAATCTGCAAACAATCCAGTCTTGGTATTGGAGAAGAAAAACTTATTTAAATCAACAATTCTTGTCAGTTGTTATTTTAGAAAGAAAACTTCAGTCCTTCTAGGCATGCAACCAAAGTTTAGCCCTTATGAACAACAAATCATTTATATCGACTAATTTCTAGAAAACAAAAATATGTTTTACAGTATGTGCACGTATAATGTTATGGCACATATTACTTTTAATAATAAGTACAGGGTGAGTCAAAATTATGTTAACACTAATGTATTATTTTTATCTTGACCACACCTTTCCAGGTCGATGGCTAGGTTGTGGTGGACCAATGCCATGGACTCCACAGTCCCCTGATTTGACACCCTGTGATTTCTGGTTATGGTGAAGGAGTGCGTGTATAGCAGGAAAGTTTGTGATATCAATGACCTGAAGGACAGAATACAGACTGTGGTATCATCTATTTCCCACGAAATGTGTGACCGGGCTTTAATTGGTACTGTTGCTTGTTGGTTTTTGTGTGTTGAACATGATGGCGAACAGGCTGAGACATTCCTGTAAATCATCTTGCACATATGAAGTATGTTTTGTGAATAAATTATTTCCACCATTCAAATGTTAACATAATTTTGACTCACCCTGTATTAACTCAAAATGGACAACAAGATTGTGAATATGAATTCTGTGTTTCATGGACAATGAATCCAACAGTTCTCATTTTGCTGTGTACACAATCAATTCAAGAATGAGATTTAATGTTCAGACTACATCTACACTTCTGTGGCTCTCTGTGGTATTTCACCATCAGGATAAAACAGGGAATCTGCAGAACATCCTGCAATAAAATCAATTATATGCACTGGATCCCATTCATGTTGTCAAAACCTTTGCTGTGATGCTGTTTTAGGAATATGTGGCTGTTTGCATTGCTGTTTTGTTGTCTAACTGCAACTAGGCCAGTGTGGCTACCATGACAGTCATTGGTGCAACTTGTGATGGCAACACTTCACAATCAACTACACTGCTTAAAAAAATTAAGGGACCACTTAAATCACACATTGGATCTCGATGGATGAAATTTTCAAGTGGAAAATCTTTACTGAGCAATAGTGTTTAATTAACTGAGAACAAAATGATGTAACAATGGTCAATGGAAACAAAATCACCAAACCATTGAGAGCTGGATTCAACATCACACTGAAAATCAAAGACAATAATTGAAAACACAGGGTGATCTAACTTCCGTGAATTTCATCACGGCAACTTATAATGTGATTCAGTATTGTATATGGCCTTCATGTTTCAGTATGCGATCCTGTCAACGTTTGAGGATTCTCCTGATGAGACGGTGGATGGTGTCCTGAAAGATCTCTACCCAAACCTGGATCAAGGCATCAGTGAGCTCCTGGGTTGTCTGTGGTGCTACTTGGCAGCGATAGATGCATCAATGTATAATGTCCTAGAGGTCCTCAATTGCATTCAGGTCTGGGGAATGTGCAGGCCATTCAATAGCATCAAAGCCTTTGTCATCCAAAGAACTGTCTGCACACTCTGGCCATATGAGGCCGGGCACTATCTTGCACCAGGAGGAACCCAGGGCCCACTGCGTAAGTAATGTACCCTTCTTTGTAACAGAAAGCAAAAAAAATGTTCTGTACATCTTTCAGTGAAAGGAGGGAAGGAGGAGGTATGGCACAATGTGGGATACCACCAAAGGAAGGTGGACAGCTACATGGGTGCTCTGTAGCAGTGCCAGGATGAGAGGCTGGACCACTACATGGGACAGCTCAGTGGGTGGAGGTGGCAGACAAGTATGTGTGAACGCCAATTGGGCTCTGAATGTGAACCTGGATGGTCCTCCTTTGCCTGCTGAAATACAGTGACAGGTGAGGTGCCAGCTATACAAGGGCTTGGGGAGAATTCAGGGTGAGGTTTTACATGAGAAGGATTCAGGAAAGCTGACTGGACCGTGGATCCACTCCAAGTGAATACATGTGCATGTGGGCAGATTCATGAACCCATGAATTAGAACATCAAATGCAAGTCTAAAGAAAGACTTGAAAGAAATTAAAAGACTTTTTTTGCTAGTAAAGTACTACAGTGTTGCTTTTTCGAAGAAGAAGAAGGACATGATTGATGTAGCTCACTGGATTATGTAGGTGGAAATGACAATACATCACACACAACCTAAGTCTTGTTGTATCGTAGCCTACTGTTGGTTATACCTAGGAGGAGTAAGGGAAGGTGCCTAAATATTTTATCCTTCAACAGGGACAGTTGCTGGCTTATGCTACACAAGCCATTTGTTAAAGGAAAGATTGTCCCAGTCACTCCACTTAATTAAAGACACCTCACAAGCCATAGGTTTAATGAGTTACCTGATGAGTTTAGGTATACTGTACGTATGAGGATAAAAGGCCAAGTTTGTTCGGGAGAAAGAGAAAGATGGTGATGAAAGAAAAGACTGATGTTGCTTGTACTTTTATGGTGTGTTTTTTTCTTTCATTTACCCTTATATATACCGCGTTTCCCCGAAAATAAGCCCTACCCCAAAAATAAGCCCTAGTCAAGATTATCAGCTGCCTAAGGTAATCGTAAGGTGCCTAAGGCCAGGTTTATACTTCTCGCAATGTGACGCGTGTGCCCGACACATCCATTAAATTCCGTGGACACCTTGCCACAATATTTCTGAAAAGGATGTTTAATGATTCCATCCATCAATTCGGGGACATGCCCATCCCTGCAGCATCGGCGCAAGACAGAAACAAAATCCATGGATGGAGCATCAGGTCATCGCAAGTTGAACATAAGCATACACACACACTGGCATCATTGTAGCTTCACCAAATCCCCAAACCTTCATGTTTTTGGATGGAAAACTGAGCCCACCAGGAAAACATGCAAACTCCAGGCATGGATCACAAGGGACGTGACTCCCTGCGAGACAGCAGCGCTACTGCTCTGCCACCGTGTCACCCCCATATGTGTAACTATTAACAGTATTCATTATTTAAACAAACTTAACGATTTATGCATTTCATCATAAAAGTGATATCAAGTATAAATCTAAGAATTCTAAATGTTCACAGAGCTGGAATATTATAAATGTAATGTGTTCTGTGTGGCGATCTATTGCTGCTTGCTGCTGCTGTCAGGTCAGGCGGAAGCTCCAGAAGCACATAGCGATTTAACAACTGGATCAGTTTTAAGATGACGTTTATGATGGTTTGCTTTAATGGTAAACTACGAGGTGTGGTGGACAGCTGGGTCCCATGCCCAGCCGGGATGCTCCTTCAACGTATGTTCCTGGGGATCAACCATGGGCTGCTCAGTACCTTCCCCAGGACGCTTGGTGGCAGCCTCCCTGGCTGACGGTGGTGCCTCAGCCTCCCGCAGGGCTCCATGGGAGATGGAGTTCTCCACAGCCCTGTTGGGATCTGGGGTGGCCGCCAGGGGGCGTTGCATGGGTCCCTAAGCCCAGCTGGATGAATCTTCAGCCCCACCTGGGAGTGCAACCGGAAACAGTTGATCAAGCACCTGGAGCACTTCCGGGTGGGCTGTAAAAGGAAGGATGAGGATGAAGCTTGACGGGAGGAGGAGTGGTGGTGGTGCCAGAGGGGAGTGTTTTGTGTTGGTGGATTGTGCTTACACTTGTGTTGCTGTTTTGGACTGTGTTGGGCCTGTGGGGATTACAGGGAAGACGTGCCCCACAGGTGAAGAAAAATCAAACTTTCTTTATTTTATACACATGCCTCCAGGTGAGTCTGTGCCGGGTCAGGCGCAATATTGCACCTTCTTTTACAGAAGTTAAAGTGGACATTTCGAGGTTAAAGCCGAAATTTCCACTTTAATCACAAAACAGACATTTTCATTATGTCCTTATTTATTTTTCTCTGTGGCTCAAATACGCCGCCGTACATTCTGATGGTATTGTGAAGGTGCAAAAAAAAAATAAAGACGGCACAGAAGATGGCATATGAGACTTTTAAAATGTATTGCGTCATTACTTTGGGGAATATGTGATGCTTGAATATAAAAGCAACAAGAGTACATTTGTATGTCGGCATTTTGCTTCACAACATCGAACCATTCATCAAATATCGAAGCGCGCACATCGATCCTGGAGGATCCTAAAAGCGGCTGGAGTAGCAGGAAATTCAGGCTGGAATTCAGGATTTGAATGTGGAGAGTTATGACAATATTCCTGAAGAAGATGGCATGACTGTATTTGGATAATATTATTGTACATGAATAAATATAAGATATCCCCTGAAAATAAGCCGTAGTGTATCTTTTGGAGCAAAAATTAATATAAGACCCAGTCTTATTTTAGGGGAAACACACCTATGTGCTCGCCATGCTTCTGTAATAGTGGATAAGCTAGTGAGTCTCTCTTTGGAGGTTTTGTTTTGCGTATCCTCGGAAGGTGGAGCCCTTAGCCCAACTCCACTTCTCACTTCGTACAGACATACACACTTCCATGCGTATACATTTATATACAAGATATATATATACAGGTCCAAATCTGTACAAATATCACTCAAAAGCACACTTTATTCTTGAACCTGTAAGAACAATACTGGAGTCTTTTAAACACACTCAGCAAACACAATAAACTTCTTCACTCAGTGACTTCAGCTGTCTCTTCCTAGAAATTAAAAGATGTCACAGGTGTCTCCATCAGTACCATTGTGCCCGTGAACAATCTGATGGATCATAAAACTCAGCTGAGTAGTGGGCCATTTATAATGGCAACCAATCAGCTATAAAAGTTTTTGTTACCAAGAGGTATGAGACTTGTTCAAAATTGTAGGAGATCCTGCCATTTTGAGCTCTATTTGACTCAACTTAAAAAGCAAAAGAGCAGCCGAACTCCTTACAATATATCTACAAAGTACATACACACACACACACACGCACACACTCACACGTACATGCGCACACTCTTACTTAGTATGTCATGGTACTTTAATATATTTTAGCGATTTAATTTCAGAAGGAGAAGTTTGTTTATTCATAATCATTTAATAGTATGTATAATGTAATATGTATATTCATATTATATTTAGGCGGAGTGCCTTGCATTCATCTTGTTTCAATAAAGGAAAAGTTTGTGGTCGAAATAGACCATATTGGAGCTTTCTGGTCTAAATGTAAAGTGTTGCGATAGAATTTTTTGGTTCTCCATTTTGGCTCCTTTTGATTCCTTCCAGCTTCTGCACTAAGCTCTATCATTAATAAGTTACGACCTTATCAAATATCCACTCCTGGGTAGCTCAGCAATTTTTCACAGTTTTTGTACCTTTCTTTGTTGAAACAAAATGCATTCAAGCTGTTAGTTCCATCTGCCACAAAGACCTGTCACTTCACCAAAATAAACAGATATCATTTTAGGAATAGGAAGGCATAAATTTTATTATAAGAATTCATTTTAATTATGTTATATATCATTTCCCTTTGGGGATTAATAAAGTATGTAATTTTAATATAATGTTAAGGAACATGTACTGTATACACCCAAACAGAGACATACATAATTTTGTATTCATTCATCTGTTTTCTAAATTTGCTGTTTTGCCAGAATGTATATAGCAGTACTGCTGTACATGTCAAACAGGAACTAACCCCAGACAGGTCACTAGTCCATCACAGAGCACACTGACACACATTTACTCACACCAGAATAAATCATTGTTGCTAACTAATGTAACATGTACACAGAAACAAAAGGACCAACACGGGACAGAGTGAGCATGGACAAAAATAAGACTTAGGTTAGGGAAGGTGTAAAATTTCAGGGGTTCCTACTGCACCCTGGTGTTAAGAAACATCCATCCATCCATCCATTTTCCAACCCGCTGAATCCGAACACAGGGTCACGGGGGTCTGCTGGAGCAAATCCCAGCCATCACAGGGCACAAGGCAGGAACCAATCCCGGGCAGGGTGCCAACCCACCGCAGGACGTTAAGAAACATTAAATTAATAACAATTACTTCACAGATATCAAATTTAATAAATTGCAAAAAAGCTTTCCATTTGAACATCACCAGCATATTTAGTACAAACCAACAACAGATGATATTCCAGCCAACTGTAGGGCCATACGAGGCAAAATTAAAATGATCAGTTTAACCAAAAATTCGCATTTTTGGGTATGAGAGAAGAAATATTGGGTGTCCACATAAAAACCCACGCAGACATGCACAGCAACTGGACGTGGAACACAGACAGAAGATAGATGAGGCAACAGCCCTAACTACAATGCTAGTATGCCACAACCATTTGAATTTGTATATGCTATTCTCCTTGTAAAAACTATATTCTCTGAAATTATTGAAATTTGTTTCTTAAACCAGTCCTGTCGCCTAAGTATTGATTTCTTATACAACGTACTTACTTTATGGAGTGTAGAGTAAATGAGTTGAAAGCATGCAAAGAGACAGCTCCATTGGTGAAAAACAAAGATCTAACTGTTCACAAAGTTTTTAAGAGTAACATACACAAACCTCCCTAATTACTGATCATGAAGATTGCACCCAAACGCACACACGCACAATAGCAGTGAGCGGAATTTACTGTATAAATGGAAAACTAACCCCTTCAGCTATGGGAGAAAGAGGTCTATAAAAAGAACATAAAGACTCTATACACAAAAACAGCCATAGATGCTACCCTACCTTGTTTGTCAATGGTAATTGGGTTACTTGAACATTCAGTTAATGACCTCACTAGAATTAGAATACAAAATGCTTTTATTTGCTTATTTTTAGGTCTCCTCATAAACATACTTGCTAATACAACTTACTTTCTTGCTTTTAATCTGCTTGCATGAGTACTTCTATATGGCATCCATTAAAACGGTTTCCAGATTCATCTTGAACTGATTTGTAGTAGGCATGACTCACAGCAGTTTCCATATGATTTCTTCATACCTGATTGCGTTGATCATATTTTCAGTTTGGATGGTATCATTTGTTTTTCCCACTTTCCTGGCTGAGGGCTGTGGGAGATCGAGTTTAACCACCATGCAACAAAGCCATGGTTTCTGTTAAATAAAACCATTACCAATTTAAACTTTCTGTCTGTATTCAACTAAAAAAAAATGCAGAACTGTAAGACTGTGTTAAAACCGGTCATGGCTGTACAATGTAACTGGCAACCAAATGTTATTTATTTGTGTTCCACTATCACTTTCGAATTCTTCTGTGCTATGTGGTATCTCAGAAGACAATGAAAATAATACAAAGCAGATATACTGTTCTTGACAGAATAAAATACAAATACACTTCAAATTCTAAAACTTTTTTTTTAAAGCAAAACATTTAAAACTAGCTTGCCCTGGTCACTATATTTCAACATCAGCTTCAATAAGACATTCACTTAATAGACAGTATGTGTAGTAATGTACCATAGTTGACATCCATGCCAGATGGATGTGTTTTAGAGTGACTTTGTTTCCACAAATAGAATACTTTCTGCCAGATACTACAAAGAATTTTTATTCCATACTTGTTACAAACCTACTCTTAAAAAATTCTTCCTCTTCTTCTCCTTTTGGCTGCTCCCATCAGGGTTGCCACAGCGGATTATCTTTTTCCATATCTTCCTGTCCTCTGCATCTTGCTCCGTCGCTCCCACCACATCCATAACCTTCACTTAGGCCTTCCTCGTTTCCTTTTGCCTGACAACTCTAATCTTAACATCCTTCTCCAAATAGACCCACATCCCTCATCTGCACATGTCCAAACCAATGCAATCTTACCTTTTTGACTTTGTCTTCCAACCTGAGCCAACCCTCTAATGTACTCATTTCTAATCCTGTCCATCCATCCTCGTCACACCCAATGCAAATCTTAGCATCTTTAACTCTGCCATTTCCAACTCTGTCTCCTGCATTCTGGTCAGTGCCACTGTCTCCAACCCATATAATATAGCTGGTCTCACTGCCATCCTGTAGACCTTCCCTTTCACTCTTGCTGATATCTGTCTGTCACAAATCACTCCTGACACTCTTCTCCACCCATTCCACCCTGCCTGCACTGTACTGTACAGTTGATCCCAAGTATTTAAACTCATCCACCTTCACCAACTCTACTCCCTGCATCCTCACCATTCCACTGACCTCCCTCTCATTTACACACATGTATTCTGTCTTGTTCCTACTGACCTTCATTCCTCTCCTCTCTACAGCAAGCTTCCATCTTTTCAGGATCTCCTTAACCTGCTCCCTACACCCTATCCTGTCTAATCTAATATTGTTTAGTATTTCAAGTGGCACAGGCTAGAGCTACAAACTGTTAAAACAAAGCTTGTAGTCTTAATTCAGAACTACATTATTTTCTATGGCGAGACCATTGAGAAGTATAAATATGAAGCCAGTAGATCACAGCTGCAGTTTAGAATCCAGATTTTTTTAGTAAATTAAAGTTTTGTTGAAAACATTGAGTAGAAAATGTAACAAAAAGCTTTTGTAAAAATCAAGATGGGATTTGTACAGATTTTAAGGTGACCAGAATTTTTTGGGACAATCCGGGGACATGGGGGGGGGGGTCTTGGTGGGGGGGGGGGGGCTAGAATCTACAGATCACGAGTCGGGACTCTAAACACTACAGAGTACAAAGCGAAAGCTTATCACGTGGTTTCTCACCAAAGGTGCAGGATGCGGTAAAGCATAACCTTCATCAAAACACCGCGCACGCGCGCCGAGTTCAAATTATCATGGTGATGAGATACATTCAAAAAAGTGAGCCAGCTGAAACCGGGGACGAAATCTTAAACCGGGGACAAAACGGGGACATGTTTCTGAGTGGGGACAGTTGTCCGAAAAACGGGACTGTCCCCGAAAAACGGAAAACCTTACAGATTGGTGCACTATTTTAAGGGGCCATTTTGTTATTTTTGATTATAATTTGTCCTTCTCCCTGTTTGTGTTCTGCTGCTTAGGATATTACAGAGTGACAAGGACAGAATGTGATGTCATGGTTGCAATTTTAAATAAAGAGCACAAATACACAATTAGGTGTCATATGTTTTGTTTTGGCCAGGGTTTCTTCCCAGGGTTATGTTTATGTTCCTTTTCCTTTGTTAATTTGTCATTTAGTCGTCATGTTTAATGTATTATTGCATTTGTTATTTTTAAAAAACATTTATGTACTGTTTCTTTAAATGCCTTTATCTTCCATTTATTTTGTGTGTGGTTTCCCCAAGAGGTGGGGCAACCTGTCAGTCACTATCAAGGGTCTGCTCCCAGCCCTATAAAGGATCATGGGATTTATAGTCCCTCTTTAGTACGTTGTGTATGCACTTGCATTTTAGTGACTTTTCCCTGTTTTGCTATTTTTATTCTTTGTGTTTACTGGCTTTTAAACATTTTTTGCTCTGTTTTTTGTTAATTAATCTTTCTTTTTATAAAGATTTTTGTGGACTCTTTTCAACCCCCAGCTGGAATTTTTAAGGTTTCTCTCACTGGTGAGACATTTTAAAGATATTTTCTTTTTATGTTTTTAACTTTAAGGCTTATTTCCTGTTTGAGGCCTAGTTGGGCCTTAAACCTCCCATTTTCCTGGTTCTGGCTTGCCTTGGGTGAGATCTGTTCTTTGGGCTTTTTAGAGGTCTCGTTCTTTTGATATTTTTGATTTTTGATGGTCAGTTTTTGTGGGAAAATGTCAACCAATATTTTTTATTTGTTTCAACAGTTCTAGAGAGTTTCATTTTGGGCTCCAACAGGTGGCACTGTGATCAACAGCTCTGTGCACCAAAAGAGTACCTTAAGGGATTTGTAATTTTGTGTTTGAATTTGACTTCAGTGTGCTAATGAGTTTGAACCATATGTGTTGATTTTGTAGTTTATGCACCCTTTTTATGTTACTTCCTCTGAGTTTCTTTAAAACAAGAGGTGACCTATTGTCCACACCACAATTTTTGTTTTAATTAGTTATTATTTGGCCAATTCGATCATGAGAATTCAATTGATAATATCACTTATGGTTTCTGCTCATGACTATTCCTGCATGCCAATGCTGATGGTGTCTTATGCTCCGCCACATGAAGTTAACAACTTGAGACAAAAAATAAAAAAATGTAAAAAGAAAAAACATATTAGTAAAAAATGCTGCACATTAGTCATGCACCTCTGACAAAATATGACATATCAAATATCATATCATCATATATCTAGAATTCAAATATAAAACAATAATATCATACACCAGTGTTTATTCTTCAGTATTTACCTGATTCAATATAGATTATCACGTATAATACTGCCGAAGATCAGTCTATCCATCCAATTTTTGAATTGACCAGTCAGTCACAGGCATTAAATACAATAGTGTTTCCTATTTTGAAAAATGTATATTTTTTAGACCTTCAAGTAATTGCAAGCTAAGGCAGTGTCACATTTACAGAACAAAGCACGATTCTTATTTGCATTTGACACCAGCATGCAACACATTGCCGCTCTCTGGAACCATGATCAGCAAGTATTATTAGTTCTTGAAAGATGTTGATTCTTTTTCTAAAAAAAGCAGGAACAGCACTTTTTCGGAAACAAGGTTGTAAGGTCCTACGGCATAATAATAGTGGCAACTTTTGGTCATCCATCAAATGACTAATTTTACTTTGCTTCAACACTAGTGACCACCATAGCTGTGTTAAGTCACCATGCTATAACATAATGTCATGCCCATTCCATCCCTTCTAGAAGGTGCTGTCTTGGAGCACTGTTAGCCACAGGCTCATTCCACCACAGTGTACTAAGAAGAGCCACTGGGCATCTTTTCTACCCACTGCTATCAGGCGATTTAACACTTCCTCCCGACATACTCGTTAACTTAATTTTCAGATATCTGTGCAATATACATGTACTTATTTTAATTATTTGTCCTGTGAGTCTGTATCCATCCATCCATTTTCCAACCCGCTATATCCTAACTACAGGGTCACGGGGGTCTGCTGGAGCCAATCCCAGTTTACACAGGGCGCAAGGCAGGAAACAAACCCCGGGCAGGGTGCCAGCCCACCGCATGAGTCTGTTTCTGTGTTTTTTATGTTTCTGCAGCTGTACGCATCTGAATTTCCACATGGGATGGATACAATGAATGTAATCTAATCTAATCAAATGTTATTTTGTTGCCTGCTTAATCCAGACTAGGGTTGTGGTGGGTGCTGGAGCATATCCTAAGTCTCATAAGAACAAACCTTGGACAGGGCGCCAGTCCATCACAGGGTGAACACACACACATACCAAACACATGCTAGTACCAATTTAGCATTGCCAATTCACTAACCCTGCATGTCTTTGGACAGAGCAAGAAAACCAGAGCACCCAGAGAAAACCCACCCAAACACAGGAAAGCATGCAAGCTCCACACAGAGAGGACCCAGGACATGAACCCTGGTCTCCTTACTGGGTGGTGGCAGTACTGCCACTGTGCCACCATGCCGCCCTGCTATGAAGGCAATATTAGTCATTTGTAAATAGGTATTTTTTAAAAGAATAATTTTGGAATATCACCCCTTGAAACAAAATTGCGTTTTCTAGGGCATTTCGATCAATATATTGTAAAATCTTACAATCGGCTTTAGATTTTCTTAAAAAAAAATACTGTTCTGCTTTAAAGTATGTGACTCCCATGTGCAATTATTGATTTCCTTCATTTTACCACAAAATTGTTATTTAATCACAACCAGTCATTTTCATCTGACATAATAGGTGTGTAAATGCCATATGTTAGTTTAAAAAAAAATCATGCATGTGGTAGAAAAACAGAATTAGCGCAGGTGCAAAAATATTTGAAGATCTGGGGTTGCTTTTAATCCTCTGGACCAGGATGACTCCACTTCATAAAAGAAATCATGAATTCTGAGGTTTAATATGGAATTCTTGAATAAAACATCGCACCATCAGTCAAGAAGCTAAAGCTAAAGCCAAAATTGTGTCTTACAACATGACAACGGGCCAAAGGATTCAAGCAAGTCTACCCAAGAATGCCTCAGAAAAAGATGATTTATGTTCTTGGTTGATCAACAGAAATCAACCTAACCTATATATACTGTATATCAACATATATATATATATATATATATATATATATATATATATATATATATATATATAAAACTTTATGTATGTTCTCTCTTCAATTTATGCATTTACGACAGAAAAAAAACACACCCAAAAAGTAATCTCCTATGAGATCACATAAAGAATTGTGCTCGTTAAAAGATGGAAATGCTTTACATTAATAAATGACATATTTGTATTATAATGTCTTTCAAATTTGTCTTTAAGTAAGATTCCAGTGTAGAAAGGATTGATTTATATGGTTTATTTCCTGTACTTTTAAAAATATATGTTAGGTTATGTGCGCCAGGAGAGAATGTTTGTGGTTCTTCTTGTGAATTCTCCAACTAAAGAGCAACAATTGAAGATTCTACTACTGTCCTCAAGCACAGGGTTAACCCGCTGTCTACGCCATATTTGAGCTGGCAGCCACTGCTCATTCCTTGACATATCACCCTCAATCGTCCATCTTCTTTGCGAACAGCAACTCTCAGGAGTGAGAGCCGTCAGGCTGTGATTGATGATGGCAGACTTGAAGGAAAAAGCACAAGGAATGAAAAGGATATCCTTTTGTACTCTCATATCACAGCCAACAAGAGATTAGCACCCTAGGACATATGTGTGCCAAAACTCAGTTTAAATTAATTATTTAAAATATGTAAACTTTTTACCGTTACTGGGCTTGGATATATTTCCTAGTATAGAAGTGGGCTCTTTTTATGACACTTTATACCTTAGTATAACAATTACTAGATGTAATAAATATTATTATAAGCAATCCATTTTGTTATCTTATAAGAGATGAATTCATGATATACGGTAAGGAATAGCCGCTGCAAACCTTAGCCAGTAAATTTTACTTGTATTATTAATTGTCATCAAGAGTGACAGCAATAAATCACAACTTGTTAGCTTTCCCAGTTATTCATTTGCCCAATTTGTTCCACTGCTGAAAAGCTTCAGCTTTAAAACTAACAAATTAGGAACTCTTCAAAAGTGAAGCGTGCTTTTTGGTGCTTGAGAACTTGCATGCTAGCTCACTCTTCGTTCAAATATACAGAGCCTTTTCCAACTGTTAATAAAGGCAAAGCCCTACACCATTTCATACCGCTAAGTAAATGGATGTGTTTGTGACACAAATACCAAAAGCAAAGAGCCGTTCAGAGTATCTTGTGTTCATTTAATCTTGATGCCTCTCTTTTATGTATTATTAGTCCTGGTAATGAAGCCATTTATTTTGTTATTGCATGAAATGCGCCTCGCTTTTCAAGTTCTGCTTGCACAGTTACTATCATGTCTGGAAATCTCATTATTAAAAGAGCACCTTGGTAATTGTAAACGCATGCTAATTTGTTGGTAATTTTCAGGGACTAAGTGAGTGAAAAACCAACTGTTATTTTTTTTTGATGCATTTTGACCTCTTCCTCGAGTCCCATCTGAGATTTGAATAACAGATTCACAAGGAAACGTAGGACTGGCATAAGTATGGACACTTTCAAATGCTTTTTGATGCTGAATTCTTCCACTAACAGCAAAATGAAAGTGGTGTCCAATAACAAGAAAAATATGTTGATTTTAACACACTTATTCCAGTCCATTCCAAGGAACTCAGTGAAAGGTGATTCCAAAGCACAAATCAGAAGATTGAGACAAGAAAATCGGCAAGTCGCTGAATATCTTTTGGAATTCAGTTAAATTAATCATTAAAAAATGGAAAGAGTATGGAACAGAGGTGAATCTGTCTAGAGCAGGCCATCCACAAAAACATAGTGATTGTGCAAGAATAAGAGTAGACATCTATGAGAACACTGAAGGCATTACAAGCTACAGTTCCTCGGATTGGGCAGCCAGTGTGGACAACAACTGCTGGCCGGGTGTTTCACCAGTCACAGCTTAATGGGAGAACGGCAAAGAGAAATTTCACTCACGACATCTCGCCTAGAGTTTGCCAGAAAGCACATTGGAGATTCCGAATTTAGCTAGAAAAATGTTCTATAGTCTAATGAGACCAAAATTAAGCTTTTTGGCCATTAGATTAAACACCATGTTTATCAGAAACCAAACACTGAACATTTTTGAAAAAATACTATTTCCACCGTAAAGCTTACTGGTGCCAGAATCAAGTTTTGGGGATGCTTCTCTGCAGAAGACCCTGGAAGGCTTGCTAGGGTAAAATGAAAGTAACAAAATGTAAGGAAAGCCTGGAAGGACAAACTGACACAATCTGCAAGAAACCTGTGACTTGGGAGAAGATTTATTTTCTAGCAAGACAACGACTTCAATCAAAAAGCCAAAGCTACACAGAAACAACACTGTAAATATCCTAGTGTGGCCGAGTCTGAGTTCAGATCTCAATATAAAGTTGTGAATTTGTTGCTGGACATGAAAAAGGCTGTTCACTCCCAATCCACATGCAACTTGACAGAGCTTGAGCAGCTTTACAAAAAAAAAACTGGAGAAAAATGGCCATGTCCAAATGTGCAAAGCTTATAGCGAGATTCCTGAGCACACAAACTCAAAGCTATCATGGCTGCCAAAGGTGTAGCTACTAAGTGCTAACTTGAGTGGTGAATATTTATGCAATCAATTATTTTGTGCATTATATTTGTAATTATTTTAGACCATTTTACAGAGATCTCTATTCACATTTTCTGTTGATCAGTACCAAAAAAGTCAAATTGAATCCATTGTGATTCCATATGGTATAACAATAAAATGTGGAAATTTCCAAGGGGGTAAATCCATTTTATAGGCACTGAACAAAATGCATTGTATATTAAGTTATATGACTTTCATGTTAGGATAATTCCTCTTTCGAAGTGTTTTTGTCTTTGACCATGGAGCAAATTACTAGCTATGAAACAAAATTACAATACCTGCATAGGGAGGATGTCTCAATTTTGGTTTCCTGTGCCATTTTGCATCTTTAAAAGTAGACTAACAGATATAAATCCCGAAACATGCAAGCTGATCAAAATATCCATGTTCTAGCAGGTCTGTAAAAACCATTAATTTGATGTAATGTGAGTGCAATTATGTGAAAACTGGCATTATGCACTTTTAAAAATCACTATGCAGACTCATACAAAAACATTATTTTGCTCCAAGGTAGTTTTACTTGTTTTTAATGGCCAGTTGATTTTTGTCTTTAGAAATGGGTAGAATATCTTAAGGTGTCTAAATAATTATTTAAACAAGACTGTATAACTCTGCAATATAAATAAAAGTTCTCATTAGTTTCTCTAACAGTTAAAGAATCCTCCGAGATCCAAGCTCCTTCGTAATGAATTCTGCATATAATACGCTAAGGCGCATGTGCAAATTCAAGTACTAGTCATACTGCTAGTGTGAAGTATGATGATCCAAATTAGCTCCAGCTGCCACTTCATCCTTGAACCCGAAATCGCTGATAACATAACTGGGATGAGCCGTGCAATGCGGACACTTACAGCCAAGAGTAGGTGTAAAGTGGAAGAGTGCAAATGTGCTTTTACTCTGATCAGATCCAAACAAAGTCAAAAGCGCAGTGCTCCATCCAATAACTAACTAAGTAAATAAATAAATAGAAACAAGTGGTGCACTGGAGGTTAAAAGTCAACAAATACATTTCATAAAATTCCACAGTAAAACCAAGCAGGTATTGGGTTTTCATGACTCCTCACTGCTGCTTCTGCCTTTGGGTCTTGCAGCTGGGTGGAGATGCCGACAGCTATGGTCCCTCTCTCTGGCTCCCATCTCAGCTACCTCCTTCAGCATCTACAGGACCGCGTATCTGAGATACCTAGGAGGCTAATCAATTGCCCCCCCCACGCTCCACATGATTTGTCAGCAAGGAAACGATCCACCCAGGAGCTCCCTCATGAGCCACTGATCACTCTGACAACACCCCACTGTTCTGGCTCATTCCCGATTCTGTCTCTTTTCTTTTCCAATCTGAACCCCCCTGTCTTGCTCAGGTTCTTTTTTATCCACTGGTTTCCTACATAATATCTGAATGCCAATGTGGAACAGCTAAGTAATTAAGCACTAAGTTCACCTTCACACCAATCACTCCGCATCTTGCCAGCTCTTCAGCTGCTCACACACCCACTGTGCCCAAGTCACACAGACCTCAACTTCATCACATGCTGTCATTATGCAACTTTCTTACACAAAATAGTTGTTGTTTGCCCATAGTATTGTCTATACAGTAGAACGTGAAACTATTATACAGGATTGCTTAGTTATTTGAAGCAAACTGCAGGTATATTATTATTTTTTTTATAACCGTAAGAAAATAAAACATTTGACAACACAGAGGGGGCCATTCTGTCCAACAAACATTTTTGTTTGACTAATAGCTAAGCTTACCCAATATCTCATCTAGCTTCTTCTTAAAGGTTGTCAAGGTTTCCGTTTCAACTACTCGTCTTGGTAGTTTATCCAAGCTTCCCACAATTCTTTGTTTAAAGAAGTGCTTCCTGCCCTCAGTCTTAAATTGACTTCCCTTTAATGTATGATCAGTGTGTTTATCTACAAACATAACATAATTTAATCAACCAGTTCTTTGTTGATTTACTTCTACTTATCAAATCATTTTCAGTATGTACGGAGGTTTAAAAATGGTACTCCCCCTTTTCCGTCAGCAGTCAGGCATGGTGTTTCTCAGATTTTGTTGCTGAAATCAGTTGTTTTTCTGTATATGTTGAAGGTACAATGTTGCAATAGGTGTGGCCCCTGAGACTCTGCATTAGATTCAGGTTTCCCAAGTGATTTCTGGGAGAGGACCAGTCATTTAGAAAAGCACCTACAAATAAATAAAATGTATTATTATTATTATTATTATTATTATCCAGGGCGGCACTGTGGTGCAGTGGGTATCGCTGCTGCTGCCTCGCAGTTAGGAGACCTGGGTTCGCTTCCCGGGTCCTCCCTGCGTGGAGTTCGCATGTTCTCCCCGTGTCTGCGTGGGTTTCCTCCGGGTACTCCGGTTTCCTCCCACAGTCCAAAGACATGCAGGTTAGGTGGATTGGTGATTCTAAATTAACCCTAGTGTGTGCTTGGTGTATGGGTGGGTGTGTGTGTGTGTGCCCTGCGGTGGGCTGGTGCCCTGCCCGGGGTTTGTTTCCTGACTTGCGCCCTGTGTTGGCTGGGATTGACTCCAGCAGACTCCCGTGACCCTGTAGCTAGGATATAGCGGGTTGGATAATGGATGGATGGATTATTATCCATTCTATGAAAACCTGCTTTTTTTGTGGCTCTTTCAAGAAGTTAATGGATGTCTTGCAGGAAGTCAGGGAGTCATTTTAATTTCCAAGAAACGTGGGACTAAGCAAGTTTGATAATGGTATGCTGTATTAACCTTCATTTGCAAGTTGATGACACTCTGCTGTATTTATCAAATTAAATGATACTTCCTCAATTATATTTTCAATTAGCTGGTTTACTGTATAAGAGCAGACGGAGGAAACTTATTTCTGTTTAAATTCTGAACAAACTAAAATTCTTTCACTGGGTGGAAAAGGTTTGCACTTCTTGTGTGCATAAAATTCACACAAGATTTAGGTGTTGTCTTTGACCTTCAGTCGAAACATTTCTACATTTTCTAATGATTTATTTCTCCACTTTACAGTACAATAAATGCAAAATTAAGGTGGTTTCTAATGATGCAGGATCCTGGAAAGCTACAATATTTATATGCAAAAAAATGAAGTGATTACCAGTACTTTTATGATCTATTAGTTTTGGTTTTATGTTTGTTATTATTTTAGACCACTTTGCTGAGACCTGTTTTCACTATTATATTAAAGAGTCTTTTTTTGTTTCAGTATCACAAAATCCAAATGAAATCCACTGTGATTTGGTGTTGTTGTATAATGATAAAATGTAAAAACTTTGAAATGGGTGAATACTTTATATAGGCGCTGTCACAATAGTTATATCACAATGTTTGTTACACAGGAGCCACTCATCATTGGCCTACCCCAACTACGAATATATTATATTGACATTGAGGGAGAAACCATAAGCCAGCCCTGCAGAAGCCTCTGTCTTTGATTCTTCGGGGTATGTGGGCACACAAAAGTTTGTTCACAAACACATTTGATTGTCGTTCATCTTTCAAAGATGGGTGCTTTTAGGTATCAGATTATTATTAGGTATTATTCCTAAAGAATAGAGCATTTCCCTGTACTGTTAAAAATAAAACATCTTTGTAAAGGGGTTAACTGTGCGAACTGGTATCAGTTTGTGGACTAAAGCTAAAAAAAAAAGAAACTGTAACACATAGACTGTTCTTTTATTACTAAAAGCGTCAAACCATTGGTGAAATGAAAACAAAACAAGCTAGTGAGTGGTTTAATTAATTGTGAAGTCTTATCAATTATTTCCTAGGAATTAATTATTTAGTTAATTTATTACTGTCATGTGTAGAGTACAGTTTCATTCATTGATTTATGAGTAGAACAGCTTGACCTCGAAACCACAGTCTTCCTTCCCTGAAAAATCTTAGACCATACGAGGGACATTCAAAAAGTGTCCACACTTTCATCTTTTCGTTGAAAACGGTGAAGGCAGGAGGAGTAATATTTGGGCATTAAAAAGTTGGTATGGAACTGGGAAAATTGCAAACTAAGGTGACTATGTAGAAAAATGATTTGTTTATAAAATTCTTAATAAATAGAGTTAAAAAAAGTGCAGAAACTTTTTGAACGTCCCTTATAATATAATATAATATAATATAATATAATATAATATAATATAATATAATATAATATAATATAAAAAGAGACGCTGAAAAAGTTTGGGCTCTTTTATATTTTTGTTGGAAATATTGAAGGCAGAAGGAGTAGTAAAACATTAAAAAGTTGGTAGGAAGCTGGGAAAATTGCATCACAAACCCAGGTGACTATGTAGAAAAGTGATGTAATTTGTTTTTGAAATTCTTAATAAATACAGTAAAAAATGTGAGTAAACTTTTTGAATGTCCCTCATATTTGCCCATAACGGACAGATTCTAAAGACAAGAACAAAGATAAGAATTCAAGTCATAACAGAAATTTGAAATCACTTTTTAAGACAAACTAGCCAGCCATTTATCGAACTGGTCTTTCGTGTGCAACACTTTAATATTTCAAAAACATCTGTCATCTTCCTTACCTGAAAAATCTCAAAGCACATTTGTTGTTCTAATATACAGTAGTTTAAACCCAACAAGACAGCAAAACATATATATATATATATATATATACAGTATATACATATATATATATATATATATATAATATATACAGTATATAAATACTGCTTAGAACAGATGTATTAATTACACTCTTAAAAACAAAGGTGCCAGAGCAGTTCTTTAGAGCGATGCCATAGGTGAACCATTTTTAGTTCCCAAAAGACACCTCTGCATTACAGTTTCTAGAAAGATCCTTTATTTAGATCCATAACATGAATGAATGATAACAGATTTATAATATACCAATAAGTCATGACTTTAAAAGTACTCTTCCTGCATATGTCCAGTAACAAAGGCTAACTTCACGTTTTCTTAATCTGTTATTGTCCTGCTAAGTATTCTACCGCACGTTAAAGATTTCAGCTTGTTTTTCTACATATCAGGGTGTTTTTCAGCACAAAGAACAAACTTCAAATGCAAAGAGCGCTTCATAGAATGGAATGATGCTTTGTCAAGCAATGGCTCTATGAGGAACTACACAGCCCAATAAAGTACCTTAAAATGCCATTAATGAACCAGTACTTTTCAGAGTGTACTGCACTGCATTTAAAAGCAATCTATTAAGTTTGATCTTAAAGAGCAAGGGTATCACTGGGAGCACAATTACAGTTAAAACACTAGCATCACTAGCCAATTGACTATGCCATGCTGTATGATATCTAATACTAGTTGATGTATTTCAATAAGAATCTGGCAGTATCATTAGGGGCAAAGTGCACTATTTGTACTAACAAGGCGTGAAAGCAATTAAAATGTTAATTCCATTACTTCACAAGAAAAGTATGGATGGGAACATGTGCACGAGGAATGTGTTGGTGGCAAACAGAGGGTTTTAACAACTGATTGGAGGTATGGATTGTAATTCAAGCTGATGTCTGCAACAACAACAAAAAACACAGGAGAATGTAAGCAGTCGGGAAGGTCATACATTTAATAAATATAATAGATATAGCGGTCTGAAGGAGTCTAAATACTCAAAAAAGGTTACAAGGCTGCAGTCATAACTGAGGCGTATAAGAATTGCTTACATTTCTATTGCAATGTAATGCTTCCATCAAGGTGAATCTAACATAAACCTGTATATAATTACAGGCACTTACGCTGCTGTGAAATACGGGGTGTTTAGGGATTTAGAAGTGATCTTTAGTATGACCTTAGTATCAACTCCCAGGCAAGTTGATTATATTATTCTCTTTGGTTTTCTTTTTCTTCATGGAGACTGAACAATTGTTAAAAAAATACAAAGAGGAGAATACAAAACACTGTGGAACTGAGCCACCGAAGGTATTTCAACAGCGATCATGTCTGTCATTATTGGACTCATAAAAGCAGCTTAGTCGGTTGGTGGTGAAGAGTGTGGTTTTTGTTTCTTGGTTAATTCCTTACCTCAGCGAAATCTACTGTCATCAAAAATGTTCATCACTTTATTGTGGACCTCACACAACAATGTAATTATCATGGAAATCAACGGGCTGAATGGAGGAAGTCTGTGGCTTTGATTTTTTTTTTTATTCTGGCATGTAGAAGAACTATATTTACCAAACAGCAGTGTGATTCATCCCAAACAAATGGTTTCTGTCTCACAGAATAGCACTGTCACCCGGACATTGTGCATTTAACAATGAATTCAACGTTGTACTATAAAGGTTATTTATACATTTCAGTCTCTGACCATTACGTCATAGCAACACATATTCTCAATCAAAGAATTCCAAGACACGCTGCACTAAAGTAACACAAGACAGAGAAGAGAAGAAGGAGACAAGCAGCCAATTCAAATCATGTTGTTGCATGCAGTTCCCTGATTTAGTTATAAATTATCTTTAATAAAATTATAATGCAGGCATCTGACTAACAAGCAAAAAGCTTTAAAAGAAATATCAAGTATCCAAAGAAATGCCAACATTTACACAAAAGGCCTTTTGTTTGGAAAAAGTTTGTGTTCTTTAACAAGACTAGAAACATAATGTTTATTTTTACATAGTATTAGAGGGTGGCAAGTTGGCCTAAAAGTTCTAAAGGGGCCAGCGCTTCTCAGGGCTTCCTGTTTTGTGATTAACTCAATAGACTCTAGCTGCAGACCTCCAGAGCTCCACTCCATTGAGGAGATTGTTGCTTTATATTATACGTCAGTGATAACACCTGGTTACACTATGGTTGAGATTGTGGATGGTGGTTTAAATGACTCAAGTCAAGTAAATCAATTGACCAAAACCCAAAATCTAATTGGCTGTCCTGCTGAGCTACAGAATCATGGAGTTGCTGAGGTCTGCAACTGGACCCATCTTGATTAACTAGGCATACCTACCTTCTGCTTGGCCAGAGATACCTTGCCAACTTTTACATTTTTGCCAAAAAGATCACAGCTACATTCTCGCCCCTGATAGCAAAACTAAAAATGTTGTTTATCAAGAGGCCCTCAGATACGAAAGTTATCAATGTAAATTCTTCTCAATACAAATTGAATTAAATAGGAAATGCAAGGTGAACAAGAAAGGAAACTAAGCAAGGGGAAGTGTTAGATAGATAGATAGATAGATAGATAGATAGATAGATAGATAGATAGATAGATAGATAGATAGATAGATAGATAGATAGATAGATAGATAGATAGATAGATAGATAGATAGATAGATAGATAGATACTTTATTAATCCCAAGGGGAAATTCGTTAGAGCAGGGGTGTCGAACTCTGGGCCTGGAGGCCACAGTGGCTACAGGTTTTCATTCTAACCCTTTTCCTAATCAGCGAGCAGTTTTCACTGCTAATTAACTCCTTTTCCATTCATTTTAATAGCCCTGTTTTTAAGGAGTTAGTCCTCTGAATTGATTCCTTTCTTCATTAAATGACAGCCAAACAGAAATGAGACGTGAAATGAGCCAACAGATGACCAGCTAAACTGGGATTTCAAACTCCAACCAATTTCACTCCAAACAGTCTCTTAATGAGAAGCTGATTCTTGCTGTTAATTAAGCCCGTTATTTAATTCAATGGCTTGTTGCTGCTCTCATTCTGCCACAGCAGACATTTCCAAATCTGTTGATTTTTCTATTTTTTCTAAAAACATTTTCAAAATATTTTGGTGACCTGAGAGATCAACATTACTGAGACCTTCACCTTTATTTATTTTCAGATATTGTGTGATGGGCACAGGTGAGCTGGTCATATGGTAGCTTGTTTGATGCCTCATTATTGTTTGGCTACTAATTAAGGAAAAAGAGACAATTAAGGGGCCTGAGTCAAGTTAATTAAAACTAAAGCAAAAGAAGTTAATTAGCAGTAAAAACGGCTCACTAATGAAGAAGATGGTTAGAATGAAAACATGCAGCCACTGTGGCCCTCGAGGACTGGAGTTCGACACCTGTGCGTTAGAGGAAATGCTAGAAAATGTTTTGTAGTGTAAAGGTTGGCCTAAATGATGGGTATTGGGGTAAAGAGAACCTGACTCACAACCCATCTCGACAGCTTTACTCTTTCTTACAACTATTTGTGAGTTATTTACTGTCTTTTATTCTAATAGTTTTTTATACTCTCACTTCATAGTATTTGTTTGAGTATGTGTAGCTACCTTGTGATTTAACACCATTGTTTTATAGCTCTGTTTTACTTTATGAATATATTTCTGTCCTTGTATTCAGCAGGGGGTGCTAGCTTCCTTGTTGGAATAAGTTCTTTGTAATTTGCGGCGTGTTACATAACCCGAAACTATATAGATATGATATAAAAAGGCGATACCCCTCCCTTTGTGATACGGCGGTAAGAAATCACATAGAAGAAATAACAGCTTTCTTTAATAATGGTTTACGCTACATAACAGACAAGGAAGCCATGACAAAAACCCAGTTCGGGAGTGGGAGCCCGATGTATAGAATCTGCCATTTTCGTCACTGCATTGGAAGGATTTTCCGGATTGGATGACATTATCTCCCATTCGTCCGTTGGCTTCAAAGGTGTGCTGGGCAATGTTCCAAGACTTTATACTCTTCCTTCATGTGCAGGTCCCCACTTCGGTGAATCATGCCATTCCCAAACAAGACACAGAGGATACAGTTTCATGCTGACTTTGACACACAGAAATGCCCATTTCACAGTTGTCCCTGTCTTGTCTTCTAATGCTAGCCTAGCAGTTCTTATATGGTGAATTGCTGTGTGCTAAATCTGGTCTTGTGTTAGCTGTACATGTGAGTAGAAAGAAAAGTGGGTTTATAAAATATTTTTGTACAGATCACAGTGACACATTAAACTTATATACTTATTACAGTCCTATTTATGTATAGTAAACATATAAACAGTAAATTCAGAAAGTATTGAAACCCCTTCATTTTCTGCATACTTAGTTCTGTTGTACCAATTTGTTGATACATATGCCATTTTTGCCCATCTAGCTACACTCCATAATCCATAATGACAAAGTTAAAACATGTTTTCAGAAATATTTGCAGCTTTATTAAAAACAAAAACTTTTTTAGATCCTTTTCTATAGCACACCAAACTGCTGTCAGGTGCATCCTGTTTGCTTTCATTCTCTTTGAAATGTGTCTAGAACTTGACTGGAGTCCACCTGTGACAAACAGAATTGCACATTGTTTTAGAAGGCACACCTTGTGTATTTGAGGTCTTACATTTCACACTGCATGTGAAGACAAAAACCAAGCCATGACATCAGAGGAACTATCTAAAGACTTCTGTCTCTGGTGAGACGTAGAACAGGGCAAGGAGATAATACTATTTCTAAAGCTATGACTGTTCCCAGCATCACAGTGGCTTGAAGAATTGTGAAATGGAAGAATGCTGAAACCCTAGAGTTGGCCATGCAGTCAAACTGAGTAACTAGAAAAGAAGGGCCTTGGTTAAGGATGGGATCAAGAACACAATGGTCACACTACCAGAGTTGCAGAAGTTCTCTTCTGAGATGGGAGATCCTGTCAGAAGGACAATCATCTCAGCAGCACTCAATCAGGTGATAGCCACTCCTGAGTAAAAGGCATGTAATAGACAACTTGGAGTTTGCCAATCAGCATTTAAAGGATATGAGAGTATGAGGAAAAAAAGTTGTCTACTCTGATGAGACAAAAATTGAACTCCAAACAGAACTCCAAGTATGATGTCTGGTAAAGACCATCCCTATGATGAAGCATGGTGGTGGCAGCTTTATGCTATAGGGGTGTTTCTCAGTGACTGGGACAGGCAGACTGGTCAGAATTGAGGGAAGGATAAATGCAGCCAAATACTCATACCTGAACTTGAACTTTATTGCTAGGCAACATAGCTGCTAGAATTTCTGAAATAAACCTGCTCTAGAGTACACCCAAAATCAGACTGGGGTGATGGTTCAGGCACAGGTCATTCGCCTTTCTGCGTGACAATGGCCCAAAGCCTACAGCTCTGACAACGCAGGTGTGGCAATGGGACAAGTTTGTGAACATATGTGAAGAGACCTGCTAATGGAAGTTTAATAACAATGCTTCCCATCCAATCAAATGGAGCTTGAGAGGATCTACCAGGAAGAGTGAGATAAACTGCCCAATTCCAGTCATACCAAAAAAACTTGAAGCTGTAATTGCTCCCAAAGAGGTTTCTACAAAGCACTGAATTAATGATCTGAATACTTATTAGAATGACATCTTTTAACTTTTGATTTTTAAAGAATTTGCAAACTTTTTTAAAATCACATTTTCACTTTGTCATTATGGATTACTGAGAGTAGACTGATGGTTGAAAATGCCAAATTTACTCATTTAAAATTAAATCGACAATACAATATAATTTGCAGAAAGTGAATGGTATAAATATTTTCTGAATTGACTATACACATTTTTTGAATTTGTATCTTTCAGTTAGCTATCTTTCTAAACATTTCTTCGGTTTAATTAATCAGCAAGAATCACACCTTTTTAACACAGCAAGGACAAGATACTTCTGTTATCCTATCTGCCTTTCAAATACAATTTATGCTTAGTAGGCTACGACTATTACCTAGCCAAATAAGTCTGAGTTCTTGGTCACTTACCTCAGAGTTTTAGTTTTAATAATCAGATATTATAACTACCCCAAAATACTTATGACAAACAGCCAAAAGATACAAGATAAGATTTTCTTATCTTGTAGCACGATTTTCTTGGGAATACAAAGATGGAAAGCTATGAGGACCTTGGTTGCAACATGATTTTAAAAATGTGTTTACTACACTAAGAACATAGGAGGAGTCCCTAATGAACAAGGGGAGAGGTTCCACCAGTGCACTGTTCAAATGCAGAGACATTATAGTGGAAAATGGAGTGAGTCTACGTTAGCAGACATCTGTTGGTCATTCCACCGTGACACACCTTCAGAGAATTACAAGAGGAAAATAACTACCAACTAACTACTTTTTGAAAATAATTATTATTAATTACCTGTATAATTGTTTTGAAAACAATTTTTAAGTCTGAATAATTAATTTTAAAAATATATTACTTTTTTCTATTTTAAAACCTCACCTCTCAAAGACTGCATGTGATAGATCAATTCTGTTGCCAGATTTGGATTTAGCATCCTCAAATCTATAAAAAACACCAACATTTTTTGAGAGGATTAAAAAAAAAATGTTTTTGAATACTAGTAAAATTTCTACTAAACTTCATGAAGTATTAGGTACACTGTATTAAAGCAAATGGTGTCTGCAGATGAAACTGAAATGAACCATTAAATCACATGTAGAACACACTTGTGTCTTCAATATAGTATTTTACCGATAAAAAGTTTTCATGCTTTTTACTTTTTCATATACGTAGTATACTGGAAGTATAGGAAAAGTGAAAAAATTCGACCTTGAGATTTTGATGAATCTTGACATTTTAGACCTTCCTGAGTCAGAAAATACCATTTTTAAAATTATATCTGTCTGTGTGTAAACACGATAACTCGAAAACACTTTGACCTAGGTTAATGAGATTTTGTACTTGCTTTATATCAAAAATAAGGAATCCTATCAACTTTTGGGCAAACTTTAATGGAATACTTCTGCGTATTTTCAAGTAAACTATGGGTAAAACTACAGGGACAGATAGATGCTTTACATTTTTTTATAGGTATTTATAACGATAAAAAGCAAACATATGAAGTTTGAGAAAAAATTTTTATTATTTTATTTAACAACCATTCAAATTTTTTGTATCATGGAAATATAAATGTGTATGCAATATTAAAAACTGTATTCAGTATAACACATTCTTTCAATAACTATTGATACTTTTATTTTAAATTATACATCATCAGTTCAACAATAATGTGTAAATATTGAACATGCAATGTAAATATAAAGATGTAAACATCATGTTCCTAGTAATGTATTTAATTTTTTGATATTTTTTTTATTTCACTCATCCTTATCATAATTAAATGTAGCTAACTGCAGTTTTACCTATAGCAATTTATTGCAACAAATACTATATAATACTAACACTTTTTGCTTTAAGGTGACTGTAACTCTTTTTACTTTGCACATAATCTAGGTAATGCCTATGTAATCACGAAAAAATTTCACTACCGTTTTCAGACCTATTAAGTGCAAAGATATTTTAATATAAAGTTTGATTATAAATAGAGATACATGATCGTGTATCAATATTAACAGTTAGTTATGATAAGAAACAAACAGATATGATATTTGAGAAATATTGCGCAACTGGAAGTGGTACTGACAACCTTTTCCTTTATCTCAGTATAAAGGAAAGTCAAGGGGAGCACACTCCTGATTTTTTTTAATAAATAAGTACCTCTATACTGTAAATGTCATTTATAATACAATAAAAGGATAATGTGCATTCTTTAAAATTTTTTAAAACTATAGGCATTATTTAATTAGTTTGACAGGTTTAAGACCCTATTTCTTTCCTACCTTATCATTATGATTGCAGTTAGAAGAGGAAATGGTGAACCAATCGGTAACATTAAACTTTGTCAAATTGTAGTGAAGAAGCTGAAATGGTAGAAGAATCAAGAAAAAAAGCAAACACTCTTATAAATGTGTCAGATGTTGGCAGACAAATAAGGCAGTCTAGGAATTTTATGTATTATGACAACAATTTCAGGTAGTTGATCTTTCTCTCCCGTGACCCTGTGTTCGGATTCAGCAGGTTGGATAATGGATAGATGGATGGATGATCTTTCTCTTTGCCAGATATGGTTGTGCTAGTTATATGAATTTATGTGAAACAGAAATAAACATGGTGGTGTCATAGGTTTGAAGTAAGCTAAACCTTTTCACAAAGCTGCCTTTTTTCCAAAACTTCCAAATGAACAAGAATGAAGACTGGATAATACAATAAAATATAGACAAACGGAAAGACTTTTAAGGAGAACAAGCTGATCTCTTTCAAGTTTAACTCTAACTTTATGGATCACATAACATCCAAGAAAAAAAATAACACAAAAGTTCACTACAGTACTGTGTTATATTGTATTACCATACATTTATTGATTTATATTGAAAATTACCTTTCATTCTTGTTAAGTTTTCAAAAATTATGTTTTGAAATGACACTTCAATTGTAGGCAGAAGGAAAAAAAAAACCTCAGTTGAAAGTATGAAAGAAATTTCTAAGATTGTAAAGTTCTTCCTTTAGATGTAATGAATTTTGAGATTTAGAAACTGTAATCTGTCAAAAAATCTATTTTTATTGTTCCTTTAACAAAAGAAACATATGCAATAGCTGGAACAAGCATACGATATATGGATTAGATTAGCCAACAAATAAAAAAATGCATAGATTTGAAGATAACCAGAAACACATTGTAACTAAGGTAGCTTGGAGTTACTGCTGCTGTCTCAGTTCACTGACCATAGTTTGATTCCTTTCCTGATTGCTTAATGTGTGTCACCTACATGTTCTTCTCATGTCGGTGTGGGTTTCTCCATATACACTGTTTTCCTGCCATATTACAAAAAATAAATAAATTTTGAATTAATTAGGGGCTCTAATTTGGAAGTAGATATGTTTATGAGGTCATCATGCAGTGCACTAAACATCAAAGCTACAGTATTTACAGTGTTCACCACAAGCCAGTTATGGTCTAAATCACATCAGAAAGTAAGCCAATGGATTCATGATATTTTTAATGCACTTGTATCAAACAGTTGAACTGACGCTTTTAAATTAATTTGTTGTAGAGTGGTACAACATAAACAGCAGGGATTGATCAACTACATACAATGTAATTAATGGATTGTAGTCAATAATAAACTGCTAGTAATTTGTGGTAGAATTAACAAGCTCTAACTCACTAGCTGTGGAATGATAAATTCAAGGATGAGCTGGTTTTGTAATGAGTCAAACTACAAAGGTTAGGGTGGTCTCGTGGCCATAGTTCCGAGTGGGTGTTTCATATTCTCAGGAATCAGTAAATTGGTCCTATGTGACTACTCATTTGATTGACTGGTGACCCATACTTGCTTCCTGCATTAAATTTGCATTGTAGTCCAAATGAAAAAAATGGCTTGTTCAGAGGGCGGATGTATTAAGAGAGACAAGGATCACTAGACAAGTAGGTGTAAAGAACAAAACAAAAGGGTAACTGATGAAGAGGCCAGGTCAAAACTTCATGAACAAAACAAAACCAAAATTCAATGCAGAATTCATTGTCAAAAATGGATGAAGAAAAATGCCCTGACTGTAACTGCATTTTTTTTCTCTAGCTAAGTCTAAATTTGATTTTATTTAAATCCTAACACTTTGTAAGAGCCATGATATCACACATCACATGGTGCAAATAATGTAATATAGATAATCAAGATGCCAGCAACCATAAACCAAATTGACCTTGCAATAACACAGATAAAAAACATAACGGATTTGAAAGTAAGAAAAAACAAACTGTACAGAAATGCAAAAATAACTGCAGAGTCTTATGAAGGCCACATATACAAATATTCCAAAAGCAATGAGAACTTGAGAGCCACTGAAATATCTTGTAACTCCCTGCCACCCTGGTATTGGCTAACTGGATTGTAATAGTCTGTCTGACTTTGTCTTTTGTTATTTACTCTGTCTGAGTTTTTCTTTGTTATAACTGACCACTGCTTTGTTCTCCGGTGTGTTCATGTGCATTCATGATGTACTTTTTCTGGCAGTATTTGGTGTATTATTGATGTAAGTCCAAAACATGTGTCATTATTTTTTCATTTTTTACTTTAAGGAAAAAGTTGAAATTATGACATGAGTCACTGCGAGGAGCTTGGTTTCAATCATTGCTTATTGTGATGTCATTAACATAATGCTTTATATGCAGGCACTGCTTGGGGAACAATATCTAAGATTTTGGAAATATTCTATGAAAGAGAAAGAAAGTGCTTTTGCCTTCAAATTCTTAGTTATCTTATTAAACAATTTTTTGTTTTGTTTCTTCAACTTAGACTCTTGCTTTTCATATTGTGTTGTCTTGTCCTTTCATTTTTGAAATTCCAGTTTTGGACAGTTTTCTGTTTATATTTTGATTTCCTGATCCTTTTCCTTACCTTTTGGTGTTCCAGCTTCCATCAATGAAAGAACAGATCCAGGGTTAGGCCTCAGTTCCTCAAGTTGCTAACTTGAATTAAGATGCATAAAAAAAAGATTGTTGGATGGAAGATGATTGGATTGTAGCTCTGAAGACTGAGTATTTCATTAAGGTGATTAATTTGAAAGTGTTTTATTGTTATTTTTTTAAACCATTACCCCATTGTTTGATTGTGATTTCTGAATAACCATAACCCTAACCTAACCCTGGGGGATTGCATATCTTGACAGCTTAAGCTTTAAAGTAGGAAACAGCACAATGCATACACCTACATGATTTAATAGAGTAGTTGATTAATCTCTCATACACTTCTCAGCAATGTGGGGAAAAATAGAACAACCTGTGTCAGCCCACACACACAAGGAGAACATGCAAACGGAAGTCCATGAAACAATCTGCTATTCACTATATTGATTTCAAAGTCTTGTTTTAGTAAACTATTTCATCTATTTTAGGTCTGTCTGGAAAATACATGCACACTCAAATACAAGAATCTTACACAGCAGCAGACAGAGATCATGTAACATCAATGATTAGTGGTTACAGAAAATCACTGATAAGGAGAAGAAACAGCGCCTTCCCATGTCTCTTCCTTGCATCCACCACCTTTCCCTGAATGTTGTAAATGTGATAAAAGTTTTTTTTCTCTGGGAATATGGAAGAAAGATATAAACCTGACAAGGTATCATATGCAGTAAAGCAGTCTCAAGATAAGAGTTCTGAGTTAGCGCCTCATCTGAAAGACATTAGGAATGCTTTTTTCTTCTCTGGTCTCATGAATCAAAGTTAATTTTCCTGTTCTACCTTGCTTTTGGCTGTCAAATCAAGTCATTGGCCTGTTGCACGTTATTCTGTACAGTAACTCAAGATCTCTGGGCAATATCATCTATGAGACGAGTTTCAGCTGCTAGTTTTGTATGTGTACATGCATGCATGTGTGATAATTGACAGACTGATTGATTTATAGATATGCTTTCCCAGGAGAAATTCAATAAAAAGAAAGCATTCAAATATTCAAGCAATGCCCTGAGGGTCAGAAAACTAGCAGAGAAGCTTCTACAAAGGTTCACTGTTTTTATTGCAGTAAACGTTTGAGAAATATAACTCACAAAATGTGAAACAGATTATTATCAAGAAGAAAAACCTAAAGTGATATATGAATGGATACTAAAAAAAAAGCCACATGTCTTTCAACAATCTGGCAAAATGTTATTTACAATACAACTTGCACATGGATTTGTACATATATAACACCTTTTTTTGTCAAACCAGAACAAAAGTTGAATATAAATATATTTATATATACAGGGCTGCGGTGGGTTGGCACCCTGCCCGGGATTGTTTCCTGCCTTGTGCCCTGTGTTGGCTGGGATTGGCTCCAGCAGACCCCCGTGACCCTGTGTTCGGATTCAGCGGGTTGGAAAATGGATGGATGGATATATACAGGGTGAGTCAAAATTATATTAACATTTGAATGGCAGAAACAATTTATTCACAAAACAACATGTGCATGATGATTAACATGAATGTCTCAACCTGTTCGCCATCATGTTCAACACACAAAAACTAATGAGCAACAGTACCATTTAAAGCCCGGACACACTTTTCACGGGGAATAGATGATACCACAGTCTGTATTCTGTCCTTCAGGTCATTGATATCATGAACTTTCCTACTATACAAGTGCTCTTTCATCATACCCCATAACCAGAAATCACAGAGTGTCAAATCAGGGGATTGTAGAGGCCATGGCAATGGTCCACCACAACCTATCCATCGACCTGGAAAGGTCTGCTCGAGATAAAAATAATCCATTAGTGTTAACATAATTTTGACACACCCTGTATATAAAATGTGGTCTGAGGGGGTACTCTAGCTCCCCAAACTCGACTCAGACAGGCACAAGTACAAGTCTCTGCAACAAAGGTTTTTTTTGCTGTGGGAAACTCTTCTCTAAGCATTTCCCATCTGCACAAAGCACAGTACTAACAAAGCAGAACACAGCAAAGCCCCTTTTTCTTTTCTCTTCTTCTTTTCTTTTTCTGTCTTTCTCTGTCTCTCTCCACCTCTGCCTCCACTCTTCCCAGCAAGCTTCGTGGTCCTCCCGACTCTGGTTCCAAGTGCAGTGTAAGCTGGTGGCACCCACAGAACCCAAAAGAGCTGAGTTGAAGGACTCCATCTCCAATGAAACCCTGAGGGAGTCAATGGTGCTGCAGCCACTAGGGTGGCTGCCATCTAGTAATGCAGGAGAGGTAGTGCCCCATGTGCCGGCCATCTGCCTTAAAATTTATGTATGTGGAATTTGGTAATAATTCAATTTGGTAAGGTTGCAAACAGATCTTTTACTTCAAAACTGGTTAACATCCGAGTTTAGTTGTTAAAATCTTCAGAATAAATATCAGCTGACATTGAATTCTTTAAGTCAGTAAAAATTTGGATATTTTATTTGAAAGTTATTAGTGATTAAAATCTGCTTATTTTGTCAATACCTTAAAAATGTAAACACATCATTCAAGTTATAGCTAACAGAAGTCTAGAAGTGCCTTTATAGACAGGGTAAGTTTATTCATTAAAATTATTTTTACAGATAAATATAATAAAAACAAAAATTATGTAAATGTATAAGCTGGGAAAGGACATCACGGTGGCGCAGTGGGTAGCACTGCTGCCTCGCAGTTAGGAGACCCATGTTCGCTTCCCAGGTCCTCCCTGCGTGGAGTTTGCATGTTCTCCCCGTGTCTGCGTAGGTTTTCTCCGGGTGCTCCAGTTTCCTCCCACAGTCCAAAGACATGCAGGTTAGGTGCATTGGCGATCCTAAGTTGTCCCTGGTGTGTCCTTGGTGTGTATGTGTGTGTGTCCTGCGGTGGGCTGGTGCCCTGCCCGGGGTTTGTTTCCTGCTTTGTGCCCTGTGTTGGCTGGGATTGGCTCCAGCAGACCCCATGACCCTGTAGACAGGATATAGTCGGTTGGATAATGGATGGATGGATCAACTGGAAAAGTCTTCAAAAGATAATTGTCCATCCATTTTCCAACCTGCTGAATCTGAATACAGGGTCACGGGGGTCTCCTGGAGCCAATCCCAGCCATCACAGGGCACAAGGCAGGAACCAATCCCGGGCAGGGTGCCAACCCACCACGGGACACACACAAACACACCAAACACACACTAGGGCCAATTTAGAATCGCCAATCCACCTAACCTGCATGCCTTTGGACTGTGGGAAGAAACTGGAGCGCCTGGAGGAAACCCATGCAGACACGGGGAGAACATGCAAACTCCACGCAGGGACGACCCGGGAAGCGAACCCAGGTCCCCAGGTCTCCCAACTGCGAGGCAGCAGCGCTACCCACTGCGTCACCGTGCCGCCAAAGATAATTGTATGAATGTCAAATAGATAACATAAGAAAGTGGTGCAGGGCAGTGAAACTCTGACATAGCCTTTGACTGAAATCAAGGAACATAAATTTTGTAAAAATTTTCTGTACAATATGTTGCCTAAAATAAATATTTACATCTTATGATATAAGTTTCTTGTTAACATTTTCAGTCCTTTTCTAACTCCATTTTGGAGATATCTTAAAGTTTGTTTTAAATGCTGGAGCTTCTAACATTACACATGTACAGAAATGGCAGTGACAATAGACAGGAATGTACCTACATGCACTGAAGAGTCTCAGATTTTGAAAATAGCACATTTGAGAGAAACAAAAGTGTATTTACTGCACTGTGATTTTCTTATTTTCTTTCTGTTCTACTAAAATGAAAATAACATATGGATTTTGAAGATACTTACTACATATTTAACCAAGACATAATACTGCCACATCACAATATCAGAAAGCACAGTATTTATGATTAGCCCATTCATAGCAGTCAATGGATATTGTCACACACGCTCAAGTAGGTGACCCCTTTACGGCTTCTGTGAGATAAGCACTTCCATCCTGGGATGACAGAGGATGCTGCCACTAACTTCCTCTTCTTTTCCTTCCGCAGCTCCAGGGACGAAACACCCAGAGGACAACACCTGACCTCACTTGCAGTGTAGCCCCAGAAGCTCCGCTTCTTCCATGGCAATAGCTATATATACGGACAAGTGTCAGAAAGTGGCCATTCATTCTGGGACCTACATCCAGGAGAGACAGTGCTCCTGTACGCTAACTGAATAAGGCAGACTTTGAACTATGGCAGTGGCTGTTTGTTTTCATTTAATTTTTCTCTTTTGTTGGGATTTACCTGGGAGGTACTCCAACCCTTGAGTTGTTGTTCTTGAAGTTTGTCAAGATACATACAAAGATTGCACTTTGTTTGTCATGAGGAGGCAATGTAGCAATCACAGGGCATACTTGAACAGTTCATTTGTAATTAAGGTAAAACAGATCATATATATTTCTTAAACCTTATCAGAACATATAACTTCCCACTCATTACAAAGTAAAATGTAATATAATATTCTCAAATCCTGCTAAATCTAATTCAGCTCTATGGGACCAGGCCTGAAATAAGTGCCAGCCTGTCACAGGTTCTGCTGATTCACATGCCCACGCTTACAGTATATGGGGCCAACTTGCAGCGTCCTCTCCATTTAATCATCATTCCTCTGGAGAAAACCTAAGCATATATGGTGTCACACACATGCAACTAGGAAGACATTGTATGGACCAAGCAAAGGTAATTCCATGCCAGGCCAGGGGATGGCAGGGTGCACTAAACCTTCTCCTGTTATCTCTACAGACCAGCCGCGGGAAAACCTGTCTGATTTGGAACAGATGATGTCACTTCTGGGTCCGGCGCCTGGAAGAATATCATTTTCGGCACCTACTCTGACATCTGAAGTACATCACTTCCGGTTCCCTTACGTCACTTCCTGTCCAATCCCTTAAAACCGCCATCTTGACAAACCATCGACAGTTCTGTTTTAGACTCGGTATTGAGAACATCCCTGTACTATTGCAGGAATCTTTTGCAGCCAGGAATAATATACGGGTGGCTGCCCCAAACCTTTTGAAGTGTGTCGAGTCTATTCTTTTGCAATGGGCATTATACTACAGTCCCTACCCTCATTAAATGAATTAACAAACTAACTTCTTTATAAATTGAAACAAAATGCAATGATTATTTTAATTGGGTGGCACGGTGGCGCAGTGGGTAGCGCTGCTGCCTCGCAGTTGGGTGATCTGGGGACCCGGGTTCGCTTCCCGGGTCCTCCCTGCGTGGAGTTTGCATGTTCTCCCCGTGTCTGCGTGGGTTTCCTCCGGGCGCTCCGGTTTCCTCCCACAGTCCAAAGACATGCAGGTTAGGTGGATTGGCGATTCTAAATTGGCCCTAGTGTGTGCTTGGTGTGTGGATGTGTTTGTGTGTGTCCTGCGGTGGGTTGGCACCCTGCCCAGGATTGTTTCCTGCCTTGTGCCCTGTGTTGGCTGGGATTGGCTCCAGCAGACCCCCGTGACCCTGTGTTTGGATTCAGCGGGTTGGAAAATGGATGGATGGATGGATTATTTTAATTTTCATAATGATGACGTATCGACAGCGTGCTTCCATTTTATGTGATAATCTTTGTGAGATAACAACTCACTTGTAACCACAATTTTTACAAATTTGAGCTCTGTTTCAGATATTTGCTATGTTGACACTGTCAAGCAAAAATTCTGCATTATGTGTAGTGCCCTCTTATGATGGGCATCACCCTAAATTATCCCTGACTAGCTATTAACTGACTAGCTCAGCATCACAGAGTAAGACAGAGGTGGACAGCTTTGAGGTTAACAACCCAGTCCCTTAAGACAATAGACAGTACTGCCTGCAATGGCATGCTAAAGTGGACCAATATAATATTCTTGAACCTTCATAAAACCAGTCAGGGTTACTGGGGTTACAGCCGATTGCAACAGCACTGGGCGCAAGGTAGGAATAAGTTCTGGATGAGACCTCAGTCTATCGCAAAATACACACACACCCAAACTCTAATCTAAAGTCTAATTTAGAGTTACCAATGTATGCTTTTGGGATACAAGAGGAAAACAAGAGAAAACCCACACAGACAAGGAGAAAACACAGACAATCATCAGTGGCTGATTCAGCCATAGCACAGCAATTCTAACTGACCGCCACACCATTTTGCCTTCCTAAGTCAATATGTCCATATGTATTCCAGGAAAATAAAGAAAAAACTGAAATTAATACTAAATTTATCTGGCATAATGAAGTATGATAACCAACAACACATGGCTTCCTACCAAGGTGGAACACCTTCAACAAAGCACTGGCACTTTTAACAAAAATGTCTCACCAAACCAAATAGACAACATTTATAGACATTTGAAAACTGACAAAATTCAATTAAATCTACAAAAGCCGGTTAAATGCAAATTCAGGTTTTTGCCTTGATAAAAAATATTTCAAAATTGTATGTACACAAACCTGATGAGGAATCACTGCTTATTTAAGGAGTTTCTCCCAATATGGTCAGTAACAATCAAAGTATCATATGTTTCAATTTATTTTTAGGTTACAATTTCTTCCCTTTTACACCTAATTGACAACAGCACAGGATACTTTTTAACTTTAAATAAATAGAAACCAGATTGGTCTCTTGGAGTTTACCTTTGCAGCTTCCCCGGTAAGCTATCTCTAGTTGAGGGTCTCTGCACTTGGCTCTCTGAAATTCACAGCGGGTCATAAAGGTTCTTCCATCCGAAGCACAAAGTGGTTTCTGCGGTGAGCCTGTACATTCCACATTGCATTCTTTGTCTTGGTCGACCCTCAGAAACTGATATAAAAAAAGAAGATATATATTTAACAAATGAATGAAGTCTGTTAGAACAGCAATTGGGTTCATTCCTCCAGTGTAGTCACACCAATTTATTTGTGCTAAATAGTGCCAACAGAAGTAACTGACATTATCTTCTCAAAGACTCTCTCAGTATTAACTAATGGTAATGTTCAACAAGAAGATTACGGTACTTTGAAGCTAATTTTTGAAAAACCACGCAGACTGCCTATTTAATGTATCAGTTAGCTCCCAGATTTCTTATGTACTGTGCACATCAAGTTAGCTAAAGCAGTGTATGTTTCAGACATCTCTATAATGGAGGAGAATACAGCATTGCCCAGGACATGCTAACTGTTCGCAATACTCCCAAAAAGGTACCGTTTGCAATAATGGAATAGACACAAGAGATCTCATGTCATTAAATAATTAACTAAATCAAGTCAGTGTTCCATACTAGGTTCTCTGTTTCAGGTTCTTATTTCCTAAACTAGGTTTTGAAACCTGCTGTCTCCTAAAGAAGTAATGGCAATTACTGACTATAAGCAGTGGTATAGCTAGGGGCGGGAGGAAGGAGCGGTCCACCCCAGGCGGCATATTTTTGGGGGCAGCATTATTGGCCAAAAGGCTCAGTACATAGATAGATAGATAGATAGATAGATAGATAGATAGATAGATAGATAGATAGATAGATAGATAGATAGATAGATAGATAGATAGATAGATAGATAGATAGATAGATAGATAGATACTTTATTAATCCCAAGGGGAAATTCACAGTACAATTCGTGTATAAGCAGCAGTGTTCGGAAAAATATCACTCATGAATGAAAAAAGTTACATTCTCTGATTTTTATCCACAAATGCTTCAAAAATAATTTTCAGACTGCCCTTCTGTGACAGCATCAGACACAGCAGTTGAAATTTATGAGGCAATAACAAAAATAAGCATAAACATTACACTGATAATAATTTCTAGGAAGATAAACAACAAATTTATAATTTCGTATCGTTAGCAATCCGAATGCATTCTTGCTCTGTGCAGAAACATCCCCACTTATCACTTGTACACTACACTGGTTCTGGTTTTCATAGCTTAATTATATTACACTAATAATTAGAACACAGTTTATTAGTGCGTCTATACTATATTCTTGTCTAGTTGATGCTTATAAATAATTATATGTGAAAAATTATTGTTGTTTCTCTATATATGAATAAATCTATGCAAAATTTATCTTAATTTTTCTCTATACATCATTTTAATTTTCTATTTAAATAGGTTAACATATTCAGATATGTTGGAGGGCGGCAAATTGAAGCACCGCCCTCCCCAAGCGGCTTGAACTCTAGCTACGCCACTGACTAAAAGTAGTCCATATCTAAATCTGCTCCCATATTCTTAGGTTTCTTAATCAAACACCAGTGATTGTTTCAGCTCATTGTCAATCCAAGCACCATTTGTCACTAGTGTATAGAATGGCTGATGTAATGGGTCCATCAGATGTATAATGAAATGACTACTAATATATGTTAAGGTTTATTACTTTATATGCATAGAACTAGCTGTCCCATGCAGTTCTGCCCGCGTGGTAGTGAAACAGGACAAAAAAAAAGTCATAATTTGTATTGAGAAGAATTTACATTGATAGCTTTCGCATCTGAGGGCCTCTTGATAAACAACATTTTTGGTTTTGCTATCAGGGGCGAGAATGTAGCTGTGATCTTTTTGGCAAAAATGTAAAAGGTTGGCAAGGTATCTCTGGCCAAGCGGATGGTATGTATGCTCCAACATCAAAAGTTGCCACCATATCTGATCGTGTTCAGCTCAGATGGGAGAGCGTCCCCAGCGTGGGAAGAAGAGCATGTGGCTGTTATGTCTCTGCCAATGAGCAGATACCCTCTAAAACAAATGTAGCTGTGATCTCTCTCTCAAAAACGTGACATGGTGAGAGGTACAGCGACTTGAATGGAGGCTGGCACGTGAATGAGGATGGCCTCACCCAGCTCCCTACTCCTGAGGTCCCGCCTCCCTCTCCCCTCGGCCCGCAGCCGTCTCTTGGATTCGTGCAAATAAATTGGTGCGGCAACCAAACTATAATACTTACCGCAATGAAAGAAGTCGCAAAATTATAGAAAAAAAAGATCTAAATCTGTTAAGTAATTCTCTTGTGAAAAGTGGACAGACAGACAGACAGACAGACATTGGATTTTATATATAGAGAGATGTGATTTAAATTGGTCTGCTGCAAAAGGATGGCACCTGTCTATGGTTGCTTTCTGCCTTGTGTTCAAATGCTGCTGTGCCCTGACAACCATTAATTAGATTTATTAGGCTTGAGAAATCTAACCATTACTTGTAGCTATGTGGACTATGTACATTTTTCTATTCCCAGCACAGGATGAATATTAGAAAAAAGGAAAAGGAAATGATTGAAAAAGTAACATTGATATCACTGAACATAGTAAACAGTAAATTGAATCTCCCAAATATGTATGAATGATACTGAACATAGATAATATTGTATAATAAGCCTGAAGAAGGGGCCTGAGTTGCCTCGAAAGCTTGCATATTGTAATCTTTTTAGTTAGCCAATAAAAGGTGTCATTTTGCTTGACTTCTCATTACATTCACAATGGCTAACACGGTACAACACCCAAGTAAATATAATAAGCCAGAAAGACAATGCAAAAAAGACTTAAAACATAGAAAAAAATGACATTAAAATAATGACACACAAATACTCTGTCTGGAATACATCAATAATAAAGAACAGGTCTGTACTACTGTACATCGGCGCAATATATGCACTAAAAAACATTCATTGAGCCCCTGTTCCATCACAATGGCATCTTTTATGTATATATACACATTGTAATGGAAGGTGTGTATAGATTGGTATCCTGGCTAGTTGCTTACGGCATGACCTTACCCTGCCAAGACAGCCTCCTCGGTACATGACTTCCCCCAGTTCGCTGTTTGACAGCTTCCCTCATAATTTGCTCCCAACAGTTCCAACAGGCAGTTCTGCTGGGTTGCACAGGTGCCACTAGAAGAAACTGCCACTGGGAGGCAGCACTGTTTTCTAGAAGTTCCACTGGACCTAGAATTGCTTCCTGGAGGAAAAAGCATTGGAGCAGAAGTACTCCTGGGTCCAGGTTAAAATAAGGTCCTCCGGCTCAGCCAAGTGAGTCAGAGCCCGAAGTGGAGTAGGACAAAGCTCAGCTGGAGTGGAGGGAGAGAAAGAGATGAAAAGGAAGAAAAGAAAGAAAGAATTGTGCTTGTTTGAAGAAAAAGATATTTCTTTAAATAAAAAAATGTGGTGAAGTAGGGGCTGAATTTAAAGACAAAACTCTTGGTTTACCAGTCGATCTACATCTAGGGTTGCCAGGCCCTGCAAATATTTCCAGTACAATAACAGCTGAAAACCTGCCTCATGGCACTGTGGACCACCTCATGGCCACTCTGTCATGTCTTAAAACTACCTTAGATTTTATTCATTTATTTTGTTTTAATACTTGTTCTTTATTGTTTTACATTGTTCCTGGATTTTCCTACTGGACTTTTGCCACTGTAGACATCTGGGGTTCCACTTTTGGTGTCCATGGGATGAGGGGGTTCCCCAACCGAGAGTTGGTGATGTTGACATATATTTTGGGGGTTTGGAAAACCGCACATACTCTTTGAAAATTACCACAAAAAAACCACACACCTCCAAATCAATATTTTTTCCTGCTTAACCCTTCCAAAAATAGCCCAATTTGGTATTAAAAATGTCAACCCTCTCTACATTCCTGTTCTCACATATGGTCATCAGCTTGGGGGTAAAGGCTGGAAAATTTAGATTGCAAGTCCAAGTGACAGAAATGGGGTGAGAAGCTCAGTGATTCAGGAGAGCCTCAAAGTAGAGGTGGTTTGGGCATGTCATAAGGATGCCCTCCATGCAGGTATCCCTAGAACTGCTCTTGACACGTCCCATTGGGCCAAGATCCTGTGACAGACCCAGGACACGCTGGAGGGATTAAATCTCTTAACTAAATTGGGAATGCCTGGAAGAGCTGGAATCTGTAGCTGGGGACAGAGAATTGTGGGCTGCTTCTGAAAAGTGATTTCAGAAAATGAGACGAGATGAAATGAAAAAAGGCTTGTATGAACCCCAGACTGTGTCCAGAGTAGTTGTGTCTTAAACATACTAATTGAAGCCATCCACATATCTACAGGGACAGAAGTATCCCAGAAATACCAATGTACAGTGGGTAAAAGTCTTACTGTAACTCCATTATTGAAATTTTAACCAGACAATTCCTGTCGGACTCTTTTGTCTTTAATAAGACATTGTAACTAGAAATAACATTTAAGTGAAAAACACATGGATTATTTTTGGAAAAATAATTAATAAATACTTCACATGCCTTTTGATATCCACTGTATGCTGTGTTTTCAGCACACAATATATACACCGATCAGCCACAACATTAAAACCACTGACAGATGAATTAAATAACATTGATTGTTTCATCACAATGGCACCTGGTAAAGCGTGGGATATATTAGGAAGCAAGTGAACAGTCAGTTATTGAGGACGATGTGTTGGAAGCAGGAAAATTGGGCAACATAACGAGCTAAATAACTTTGACAAGCGCTAAACTGTGATGTACAGGGCTGGGTCAGAGCATCTCCAAAATGACAGATCTTGTGGGGTGCCCCCAAAATGCAGTGGTCAGTATGTAAAAGAAGTGGCCTAATGAAGGATAACCATTGAACTGTCGACAGGGTCATCTAAGTTCCATTGATGTGCATGGGAAGTGAAGGCTAGCTTGTCTGGTTTGAGCCCACAAAAATCTCCTGTAGCACAAATTGCTGACAAATACTGTACAATGCCAGCCATGAGAGAAAGGTGTCAGAACACACAGGGCAGCTTGCTACCCCCCAGTTGGAGTGCCCATGCTGACCCCTGTCCACCATCAGAATTGGACAATGGAGCAATGGAAGAAGGTGGCCTGGTCTGATGAATTGTGTTTTCTTTAAGATTGTGTGGAAGGCCAAGTGCATGGGTGTCATTTACCTGAGGAAGAGAAGGTAGCAGGATGCACTATTGGAAGAAGACAAGCCAGTGTGGTGGATTGGATCGTGGACTATCTTAAAGACAGACCTCAGTATGTGCGTCTTGGGAACTGCACGTCTGACATTGTGGTCAGCAACACAGTAGCGCCACAGTATTTTCTCCGGTCCTGTTCACCCTATATACATCGGACTTCCAATACAACTCGGAGTCCTGCCACGTGCAAAAGTTCGCTGACGACACTGCTATCGTGGGCTGCATCAGGAGTGGGCAGGAGGAGGAGTATAGGGACCTAATCAATGACTGTGTTAAATGGTGCGACTCAAACCACCTACACCTGAACACCAGCAAAACCTAGGAGCTGGTGGTGGATTTTAGGAGGCCCAGACCCCTCATGGACCCCGTGATCATCAGAGGTGACTGTGTGCAGAGGGTGCAGACCTATAAATACCTGGGAGTGCAGCTGGATGATAAATTAGACTGGACTGCCAATACTGATGCTCTGTGCAAGAGAGGACAGAGCCAACTATACTTCCTTAGAAGGCTGGCGTCCTTCAACATCTGCAATAAGATGCTGCAGATGTTCTATCAGACGGTTGTGGTGAGCGCCCTCTTCTACACGGTGGTGTGCTGGGGAGGCAGCATTAAGAAGAAAGACGCCTCACACCTGGACAAACTGGTGAGGAAGGCAGGCTCTATTGCTGGCATGGAGCTGGACAGTTTGACATCTGTGGCAGAGCGACGGGCACTAAGCAGGCTCCTATCAATTATGAAGAATCCACTGCATCCACTACACAGTGTCATCTCCAGACAGAAGAGCAGCTTCAGTGACAGACTGCTGTCACTGTCCTGCTCCACTGATAGACTGAGAAGATCGTTCCTCCCCCAAACTATGTGACTCTTCAATTCCACCCAGTGGGGTAAACGTTAACATTATACAAAGTTATTGTCTGTTTTTACCTGCATTATTATCAATCTTTAATTTAATATTGTTTTTTGTATCAGTATGCTGCTGCTGGAGAATCTGAATTTCCCCTTGGGATTAATAAAGTATCTATCTATCTATCTATCTATCTATCTATCTATCTATCTATCTATCTATCTATCTATCTATCTATCTATCTATCTATCTATCTATCTATCTATCTATCTATCTATCTATCAGTGAAGGCAGCATGATGCTCTGGGCGGTGTTCTGTTGGTAAACCATGGGTCATCGCATTCATGTGGATGTTACTTTAAAATGTACCACCTACCTAAAGATTGTTGCAGAGCACATACACCCCTTCATGGCAACGCTATTCCCTAATGGCAGTGGCCTCTTACAGCAGGATAATGTGCCCTCCTACACTGCAAAAATTGTTCAGGAATTGTTTGAAAAACATAATGAAGAGGTCAAGGTGTTGACTTGTCCTTCGAATTCCCCAGAACTCAATCTCTTCAGCGGGATTGTCTGATCCATGGAGGCCCTACCTCACAACTTACAGGACTTAAAGGATATGCTGCTAAGGTCTTGGTGTCAGATACCACAGGACAGTCTTGTGGAGTCCATGCCTCAATGTTTCACATATCTTTTGGTGGCATCAGTGGGAGCTACACATTATTAGGCAGGTGATTTTACTGTTGCGGCTATCGGTGTATATAGCATATCATGAATATAGATACTGTGGATATAGCTATATATATAGACAGATGTGCAGTTGAACCAACATAGAAATAACAGAAATAATGTATAATTATGTTTAATGTCTATAAGTGATGTGGGCAGCACGGTGGCGCAGTGGTAGCGCTGCTGCCTCGCAGTAAGGAGACCTGAGTTTGCATGTTCTCCCCATGTCTGCGTGGGTTTCCTCTGGGTGCTCCAGTTTCCTCCCACAATCCAAAGACATGCAGGTTAAATGCATTGGCGATCCTAAATTGTCCCTAGTGTGTGCTTGGTGTGTGTGTGTGTGTGCCCTGCGGTGGGCTGGCACCCTGCCCAAGATTTGTTCCTGCCTTGCGCACTGTGCTGGTTGGGATTGGCTCCAGCACACCCCCGTGACCCTGTGTTAGGATATAGCGGGTTGGAAAATGACTGACTGACTGTATAAGTGAGACAATGTGTATCTGGACTGAAGAATTAAAATTAATTTTTATCCATCTGTGTATCTATAGTACTAGACAGGCAGAGGTGCAACTAATAATTAGTTCTAATAACAGCAACAATGTTAACAAAGAGGAACACGTATTAAAAAATAAATACATAAAATCTAAGTCAGTTGTAGGGCATTACACAGTGGCCAGTTTGAACTTGATTCAATAGTTACATGTTCTCTAAATGCAATTTTGTTTTAATCACACAGCTACTACAACAGCTATTAAAAATAAACAAATGTTTAAAAAACTGAAGTTAATAAGTCTAACAGTTTGGCAGTTTAGAACAGAGGTGTTACAAGTTTAACAAGAATAGTTTTTAAGGTACACTAATATAAATTCATTGACATATATTATTCCAAAGCAGTGGGGTTGATGCACACTTTGGATATTTTTTTGAATGACTTTTATTTAAACGTTTAAAACCAGCTTCAGTTACTAGTTAGTGCTGATAAAGGCAATTAATATTTACAAAGTTCTATATTTTGTATAATGAATGAATAAAATAACAATGAGATGGATGTCAATTGCACAATACTTTCCTGGAATGCTGACATGACAGCTGCAAGTACAGTGATTCATATGTCATTGAAAAGAACTCTTAATGATATGCTTCGAAATGGCTGGTTAAACAAAATTATCAGCTGCTTGTGCCACAATTATTACAATTACAATTCAGAGCGTGGGTAAAATGGCCTTCAAATCTGGTGCAATATTGTGAACATTTTTCCATCAATCCGTTTTTATGAACATGTTTGTGCCAGCACAGGGTCAGAGGGAGCATGACCAAGCACTAGGTGGGATGTAAGTGCATGGCTGATGACTTTCAAGGACAGAGCAACACTCACTCACTCATTTACTTCACTCACTCACGCCACTCAGTCAATCACACAGTGCTAGTTTACAGTTGCCAGTCATCTTAGCAGCGGAAAATCTAAAGCCAGAGATTAAAACTACTATGAGAGTATGCAGACTGCACCCTGCCAAAAGAGTCCACATATAGGCAGGTAAGCCACTCTACCATCCTAAAATCAGCTTCAGATTTTAACAAATAACAGAACAAAATGACAATAATATCCATCAGTATGTTCAGCATGATTATCATATAACTATAACAAAGTCCCTGCACTGTAGTTAATTGTGCAATGACCAGTTAGTAAACTACACTTTGACCTTTCGTAAAGAATACAGGCCTGTACTGTGTTATATTATCTGACATCTGTCTGAACTGGAATTTTATTTTCATCTGCCCCTCCGTGGAATTTCCCGAGTTTGGCTTATGTTATTATAATTTGCACCATATTACCATTTACATTCATCTCAACCAGAAAGAATGCAAAATATTATGCGAAAAGAATATTAATTTAGTGTATATAATAAAAAAAAAATAATTTAGTGTATATGTGCACAGATTTTTATGTATATACAGCATATTTTTGCATGCATATTTCTCATTATTTTCTGGTCTCTTGTAATCTCATTATGCTTGCAAAGTCTGTATACTACTGCTCCAAGCATGTCTAAAGCCAATGTCACATTCTGCTACTTCTAGTCATAGGGTATGTGAATCTTGTGAATTTTAACAACTGGTGATGATTTTACAGAATGCCTCTTTTTCTGACAGCCAATAACGTGTTGCCTGATGGAGCTGCTACCATAGGAATGGTTAACAGTTATGGCGAGTTCAGCCACAACCTCTGCCCTTTTTTTTATTCTGTCGCAGTATTACAAATACAGGACATTAGACAGATGAGCCTCTCTGAGTTAGTGAGTTTCAAAACACTTGCGTTCTTTATTCCGCATCTCTGCATTATATGCATTGCATTTCTGGATAAGCATTCCTTGGTTGTCATGCACACAGAGCCCACGCCTACAACTAAAATAAATGAGTTACTGGGAATGTCAGACTATGCAGTTCCTCTTGTAAACGAAAACTGTCACTGAAATTCACTACAAAAGTCATCTAATGTGACATGATGTTAATGTAAATAATAATACATTGCATTTATATAGCGCTTTTTCTTACTATTCAAAGCGCTCAGCAATTGTAGGTTAAGGGCCTTGCTCAAGGGCCCAACAGAGCAGAGTCCCTATTGGCATTTAGGGGATTCGAACCGGCAACCTTCTGATTGCCAGTCCAGATCCCTAGCCTCAGAGCCACCGTGTAAAGTGTGCTGTATATCAGCAAATGGCATTCATTTGAAATTATGCAGTGGTTAGCGCTGCTGCCTCATAGATCCTTCTGTGAGGAGTTTGAACTTATAAACCATGTCCATGCACTTTTTTTTTTTAATCTGGGGTACTATAGTTTTTCTTAAGACATGCAACTTAAGGCCAAGTCACATTAGGCGACTTTTCCAGAGATTTTTCAGTCGCAGACTTCATTTACATAATTTTACAGAGGCAGTTATGACACACTCATGTAACTCACTCCAGCAAGTCCACAACTCACCCGACAATACCAAACAGGTTTCACACTGTATTAAGTTGTGGAGAATGCCTCAGTGAGCACAAGAGCTGAGGACCCATGACCGCTCAGAAGAAAGTACAATGAATATAATGCAGTGGAGAGGAATAAGAAACATGGGTGTTTTTTGGACCTCGAAAAAAGAAGAGAGGCTCGTCTGTCTGCTGTCTCGTATTTTATGTACCACAGCAGAATGAAAGAAAGAAGTAAAAAGACAGAGACTGCACTTGAATTTCGCCATATCTGTTAACCCTTCGTACAGCTCCGTCAGGCAGCACGTTATTGGTTGTCAGGAAAGGAGGTGAGCGTGCATTCTTTGGAAATGCAAAACTGTGCTGACAATTCATTGCAGTCTCGTAAATTGATATGTCCAACAATTTGTCACTTTAGCATGTCAAGTTAGGAGAACTCCTTCACCAAGTCTGATATCCTCTCCATGTACAAGTCACATGATGTAATATCAGCTTTAAGGTAAATGGTGAGGTAAGGTGGTGACTGTGCCCTGTGATGGACTGGCACCTTACTCCCATTTTTTGTGTATTTTTGAGATGAGTTGTTATTCTTTCCCTTGGGATAAACAAAGTACTATCTATCTATCTATCTATCTATCTATCTATCTATCTATCTATCTATCTATCTATCTATCTATCTATCTATCTATCTTATAGTGCCTTTCACATCTGTCTATCTATCTATCTATCTATCTATCTATCTATCTATCTATCTATCTATCTATCTATCTATCTATCTATCTATCTATCTATCTATCTAAAATTGGATTAAGTAGGTCAGCAAAGAGTGCTTGTACAAATAATTGAGACAGTTGTGCTACATTGGATAGCCACTTGTTTTATAAAATGCTTTAGGCACACTTTCACTTACTATAAAAATGTGAAATGTTTAGGTCTAAAGACTATAGATCTTTAGAGCTATAATTTGAAAAGATTCTTTTCTATTTAACTGAATCTGTTAATGATTTTTTCACTTACACCAAATATCATCAGATAATGTCTTTTAAAGAAAGGAATATCTGGAGGATGTTGTTATTGTATTTGTTCCCCATGAGCTGAACAACAGAATTAGGAGCAGCTCATCCTAAACATAAGCATTAAAAAGAAATTCCAGTTTAATCCAAGTCATTCCACAAAGTCTCTGCAAGCCCAAAACATGGTAATCCTTTTCTCCCTTTCATTTAATGCAAGCAGTCTTAACTGAACATTATAGCGCCAAAGGATAAATTCTTCCTCTGCGCACCTGGCTTTCATTACATCAGTCGCTTGGTAGTGTACATCACCTAATTAAAATGAGGAAAATTGGAAAGTCCCTATTTAAATCTGTTAATTATAACTTTATCACCCCCACCTCCAACCTAGTGGTTTCATTCATACCTTTTTTATGATTGAATCCTATAGATCAGTAGCTACATGTGTTGTGATGATTTAAAAGAGAGAAATTCTATGAATATTCCAAAATTATTGCTATCTTGTATATTTTGATTGATACTTGCTGTGCTAGACACCGTATTTCTAGTATGCTTACATTTTAATAATAACAAACATAATATATGCAATTAGAGAGGAAATGGAAAAATTGCATCCTAAAAGTACCACCTCTGATGTTTTCTAATTTAATAGTTAAGACAAAACACTGATAGGATGTTACAGATTAACTTTTCTGAATGCTTCTATAACCTTTATTTGTGGGCCATCTAATATGTGTGAAACACAGTATATGTCTGATAGATAGATAGATAGATAGATAGATAGATAGATAGATAGATAGATAGATAGATAGATAGATAGATAGATAGATAGAACTGTCTATGAAGAAAGTTCATTGTACATAAATATTACTTTTTTTTAAGCTGTAGTGCACATTTTGATTTTTGAACAAGCCCTAGATGTTTATATCACTTTATTCCTTCATTTTAAATTCTGTTTCATTGTCTTTTGCCAGTAGAATATTACATTTGGAAACTTCATAAAGTATTTTGTCATATTTAAAAACATATGACATATTTGAAAAAAGGAGAGGGTTTAACAAATCTATTTTTACTAGTGTAAGGGCCTGAATGCCATTTTCATATCACATCTGGTTGACATTACCTAAGTTTCAACTGACACGTCAGCTCCTTAATCCTCCATTACACTTCCATAGAAAACACTTTTTGCATTGTGTGATCATAACAAAACCATGAATGTCAGGATGTCTTCTGTGTTTGTGGATATAACTTTAAAAGTTATGTATTAAAAGAATGTGCAAAATAACTGCCTGCAGAAATGGGCAGAAAATATTTCTATTATACAGTATACTCAGATGTTAGTCAGTTCATTTAAGGTTTGCAGAATTCTTTTGTTGTTTGTTTATAAAGGTAATGGAACAGTTTTCAGTCTTTAAGACCCAAATGTCTGTTGCTTTTTATTCTAACCAGGCTGACTAATGTGTCAGGCTGCTGTCGGGGCATAAATAAACACCATCTCTGCAGTCCATCTCTTGCCCAGTATTAATTCTGAAACTGGAACAGCTTTCTATTTAGATTTTATATAATACAACCATGGCAGATTCTGAGAAGCTGAATTAAAAAAAACCTTGCTGGACATGGGATGGCCACTAAGAGTAGATGTGGCTAATCACTAGCAGGAACACTTCATAATAACTTTCATCAGTATGTCATGAACAGATATTATACAAAGTTAATAAATGTAACTAAGTAATAATTCAGATATTGATAAAACTTTATAATAACATTCATTAATATGTCATTAATAAACATAATGTAATGCTTCTTTACCTCTTTACAAATTTAAAATATCTATAGATCTTTATCTAATATGTAATCCCACATTGAAACTATTCATGCACTGCAACTGCAAAGGTGTTTTTTTAAATAATGAAAGTCATTAGTTTTATGTATTTGTTTGAAGTTACTTGTATTTTATGTTTTATTGTTATTTGTTTATTTCTATTTCTTATTTTCCTGTCTACTTGTTATTTTTGCTGTATTCATATGTGATTTTGTAATTGCCACTTTAATTGTCACTTTAAGTGGTTACATTTCTTGTTTTTTGTGGGTGGAGTCCCAAGAGGCAGGGCCACTCTGCTGTAATCATTTCTGAGCCTTCTGTCAGGTGATTTAAATAGGCTGAGAAGGCTCTGGATTTGGGAATCATTCATTTCTTGGAGATGTGCTGAATATTGTGCTTTCTATATTACAGGTATGTTTTCTGTATTTTTGATTATATTGTGCTTTGTTTTAAGGATTCTGAGTTTTAGACATTTTATTGGGAGTTGATTGTTGAAGTATGCCAGTTAGGCAATCCCTTTGTGCCTTTTATTATTCTTTTGAGCCTTTCTGTGTATTTTTCCATTTTTATTAATAAATCTTTCATTTGTTAAGATCCTTGTTTACCCTTTTACTACAAGTTGAGTGTCTACAGTCATCCCTCCCTGGGGATATTGTTATATATTGAAAATAGTGTTTTGTATTGTATATTTACAGTTTTTCTTTGCCAGCTCTCCCTTTTAGGACCTGCTGCTGCTGAAGCCAGCAGCTATTATACTGTATGTGGCATAGCTGGATTAAAGTAAGACGGTACTGGATATACCAGTAACAATACTGGGCTACTTGAATAGCATCTTTTGAAGGCCACAGACCTATTCTGTCTTGGAGAAAACTCAATTTTATAAACATCAGATCGTGTTAACTCGTGATCAGCTTTTTGTTTGGACAATTCACTTCAACAGTTTGTCATTATACAGAAACAAGCACAGAAGACGGAAGAGACAGATACACCAGCCCAATGTGTAGTTTGCCTTTTACACAGTTTGGTGTATTTATTAATTTACTAAGCATGAGTAATCACTTAACCCTACCACGCCTAAGCAAATTTCCCAACTTATAGAGGAGTCAAAGCTCACCTTTTGTCATTTCCCCACTTCATATTCAATTATAACGGTGGTTTTTGCTATCTCTTTGTGATCTCCTCTCCTCTTTATCTCAGGGTTCCTAATTTCCTGATGCTCTTGTCACCTTCCTGACCTCTGTGCAGCCTTCACACTCTCCTTGTTCCTTTCAGCTACACAGGTTCTCCATAATCTATCCTCCAAACCATCAGCATCTCTACCTTCTTTCATCCTCCCAGGGACCCTTCAGCACATATAGTGTAGTGGTGGATTTCACAAACCACTTGAATAATAATTGAAGTAATCAAATGTAAGTCAGCCATAAAAGTGTCTAAACCCCTGAAAGTAACCTTCCATAAGATATAGAAAAGATGAGACCCTTCTGAAAAGTTTCTTTTACTCTGGGTAGCTGTTCCCACTCCATCTGTATGTACTTATTCAGCATATTCACAACTATAGCTTTCTTCTCAATTGGTTGTAAATTGGTCAACTATGAAGATGTTTAATTGGCGATTCTAGATATTTGATAAAGCATATAATGACAAGAGTTTTTAATGTGCCTCAACTGTAATAGCTCAACTTTTGTATTGATAATTCTTTCAGGAAGGTTGCTGGGTATATATTTTTTATATAAGGCAGGCCCTTGAAAACACATCAGAAATAATCTGAAAATTATGAAATATATTACATATTGGAAACACTGAACTGAACACAGAGCAAAAGATTCACCTCCTGCACAAAAGAGCCTCGGTATGAGTTCTTCATTTAGAGGACTTTAGAAAAAGAGATTAAATAACTCGTTTAAAGTTACACAATGAGTGGCAAAGCTTGGGCACCTGGCATTCAGCCCTTTTTTTGAGCTACCAGGCTACTCAGCCTCTTTAACCCTTGGTTTGGCCCTGGATTCAGGAATTTTCTTTCAGTAACCATTATGAAGAATGAAGCTCTGGATACATTTGACCCAATATACTTCTTTTGTCTTTGGTTTTAAGGGGCTAGTACAGTAAAGTACCAATATTCTGCTATTTTTAGTTTACTTTATTCTTGTGTTTTTATCCAGGAATATAGTAAATCTGTTTTAAAAGTAAATAATTTTCAGATCACAATATTTGAAAATGTGTCGGCACAAACAATAATTTTAATAAACAAATTATTCATTTAAATTGATGTGACATGAACAGTGCTGTATATTATATATTACATAACTAAGAAAAGGTAAAAAGAATTACATAATTGCCGTAAATGAGTGGTAGACTTTCTATTGAGGGACACTATATGTAAGCTACAAGTGCTGCAGACTGTAGTGTTCAAATATGGACTACTGTGTGTCCTATAAGACAAATTTTGTTTAGCAAGTGGAGGAGAACAAGGTTTCTTTCTTTAAGGACAAATAAAAAAAATAGCTAAAGTCATTGCACAAGGATTTGTTAAATCATTCACCAAAGCTTTGAAAGCAATACAAAATTTAAACAAGAATAGTTCCCAAAGTTTATTTTTCTGGATTGCTCACGTGTTAGTGTCTTGTAAGGTAAGAAGGCTGATTAATGCAGGTGGCCATTTTACAAAACATGGCTGCCACAATGCCATGGGTCACATGGTATATGGATCTTGATTCTGTAATTAGTGAATTTTTCATCATGGAAAATCATAAGCACATTTATACTGTGATGTGAATTATGTTGGTGGATTGTTTTAATCATTTTGTTGAGCTATGCTTGGGACTTATTTTAAATTGTTTGTCTGCTATTTAACAATTATATCTGGATATTGGTTTTCAGGTTATACAGGGAGATTCACTTGAAAGAGGCCCCATATATTTTGTAATAACTCTTGCTAGGATGAACCAATCTGAATGAACCACATGCAATGTGCTTCTCCGTATATGGAGCTTCGAACAAGCCGGGATGCCCCTGTGTCAGAGCAATGAGGTAGGCGCCGGACAGCCGCCACGGAATTTAACCTCCATTTGCAACTTCTGGGTGCATAGCGCCTGTACCCCTTCACTCAGTCACTCGACTTCTCATAAGGATGGTGGTGTACAGTCAGAATCAACTGGATGATCGTGAGCTAACGGAAGGTTACTTCCAGCAAGATGGAGCAACGTGTCACACATCGGCAAGGATCATGGCAGAAACTGAGTCCTTCTCCAGCAACAGGGTAATTTCAAAGGGGCTTTAGCTACCACGTGTGCTGGATCTGACACCACCAGACTTCTTCCTTTGGTGTATGCTCAAAGGAAAAGTCTATTGGAACAAGCCTCGCACTGTGGAAGATTTGAAGGAAAACATCCCACGTGAAATTGCTGTTATTCCCCCCCAAGTCGCTTCAAAATGTGTCTGGCAGAAAACGGAAACCACTTCCAGCATCACATGTAATACAATTGATTATACATACGTCAAGGTATATAGCGTATTTTTTTGGTTCAGAGTGCTTCATCCTAACAGGAGTTACAACAGAATGTCTGGGGCCTCTTTCGAGTGAATCTCCCTGTAGATCCACTTTATACACTACTTATTGGTTTTGAAGTCATTTTCTAATAGTGAGGCATTCATAAAAAACTATTTGTAGTTTTGCAATTGTTTTTGGTTTCACTCTCTTTTGTTATTTTACTGTTAATTCACCTTTTACTGTATGGAGTTTTCTCCCTTAATCGTGTCCTAATAATGACAATTAATAATGAATTAAATAGACATAAAAGTGAATGACACAGAATGACGACTAAACTAGAAATTTCATAACTTTTAAGTTTTTTTTTGTAATGTAGCAGGTATTAATCAGCACTATAAGGAATTAACGTAGCACATTTTATAAACTTGTTTTTGAAGATTTCCATAATCATTTTAATTTATTGGTTATTTAAGCCATTATTCACTAATACTGAAGTAACTTCAGCATTCTGTGCAGTCCCCCTTGGCGTCTACTCCACTTCTTGTTAATTGTCAATATGAGGCTTTTAGAATTAACATGAAAACAACAAAAAAGTTAAAAACCTAAAACTTTGGAAAAATACAAACATTTCTAAATTTCTTATGATAGAAAAAAACAGCTAATTAAGCAGACAGATTAATTAGAGGGAAAATGACTCATTGGTTGTGAAACTGGCTGGAATAAAAGCCACAGGAATTCCCAAGGATTGAGAGTGAAAACCACTGGTCTACAGCCTCGGTTTATTATATAACATCTAGTTCTTTACACCAAGTTTACTGGGAGGGTAAGTAAGTATGCCCAACACTTCTGTACCAATCAGATACTACATATGTCAGTTGCAGTATCTTGAGAGTGCTGTTCAGCTAAACTCAAATATTGCCTGTGCGAAAAAAATAAGGAAAAGGAAAACTCTGTTCCTTTATATGAGAAATGTATTGTATTGGTAAGTAAGTGTTGTGTATCTGGTACCCCCATATTAATCAGAACATACTTGGATTCTGCATGCTATCTTACTACTGCTTGATGTTTATTATTCATGTTGTATCTTACATCATGCCTGAATCTACGTTTTCATGTGGAATGAGCTCTGTACAAACAAATGTATTATATTTGAATGTGCAACAATAAATTTTGAAAGAAGCTGTCTACAATAACACCTCAGCTATGTTGGTTCCACGTCCCCTGCCTTGCAAATTTCTTTGGAATTAGCTAACGCCTCTGCAATATATGACTCTAGAATCAGCAAGCTTTTACACTGTTCTCTCCTTTATGGCAAGGTATCATAAATACTAATCTTTTTGTAGCTTTTTTGAAATAATATTGATAATTCACTGTAACTCTCTTTTGAAATAGTTTTTTTACCTTACTTTTTATTTTATCAGTCTAGCTTGTGTATGATCTTTTAACTTTTACGTTTTTGAAGTATCTATTATTACTAAGTAAAGCAAAAAATAGTAATGTATTAAGTATCCTAAAAAAAGTGGAATGTCCTCACTAAGTGGGAGGTGAGTTATTACCCCAAGTGGAGGAGTTTAAGTACCTCGGGGTCTTTTTCATGAGTGAGTGAGAAAAAGGGATAGTGAGTCTGACAGACAGTTATTTGGTTGCTATACTGATCTGCAGTGATGAAGAAGGTGAAGCTCTCAATTTACCAGTCAATCTACATCCCTACCTTCACCTATGGTCATGAGCTTTGGGTAATGGCTGAAAGAATGAGATCACGGGCACATGTGGCCAAAATGAGTTTTCTTTGTTGGGAGGCTGGGCTCTCTGTTAGCGATAGGGTGAGAAGCACAGACATCTTGGAGAGGTTTGGACTAGAGCTGCTGTCCCTCTTCTTCGAGAGGAGCTATTTGAGGTGGTTCAGGCATCTGATATGAATGCCTCACTTTGGTGGTTTTATGGGCATTACCAGCTGGGAGGAGACACCAGGGAAGACCCAGGGCTCGCTGGGCGGATTATATCTCCCAGATGGCCTGGGAAGACCTTGGGATCCTACTGTATGAGTTGGCAAGTATGGCTGGGAAAAGGGACATATGGGCTTTACTGTTAAGAATGTTGCCAGTTTTGGATAAGCAGAGAAAAATAAATGAATGAATGAAGCGTCCCGTCTAACAGTCACATAGTGATTTCCTTTCCCCAACAAACAAGAGAGAACAAGAATGGAAGAGTATACTGTATAAGGCGGTAAGGTAAAAATTAATGTGACTAAAGATTTGGGAAAAAGTGAGCATGTTCATTGATTGCTATATTGAGTGCTACTTGGTAATACTGCCATACACTCCCTCATCATTTTTATAATTTTTATTTTTTATACAGATAATCATGTCCATATTTCTTCACAGCTGTAATCAGAAAAATAGAGTTAGATTAAATATAATAGAAAAATAAACACTTTCCAAGGTGTAGCTGACTAAACCACTTATTTGTTTAACACTCTCATTCAAATGGCCCACCCACTGCACAGTGTACAGCTGCTCAGCCCCACCCTAGCCAACCCCACAGAATCTCACGACTCTGACACTACAATGAACTGCAGGCACTCAAGACTAATCTTCTACCCCCTCGCCACCCCCAGATCTTGGCCTGCTCATCTCAAACACTGTCTGCAAGCCAAAGTGATGAATTGCCTTGACGTGATCAAAACTTTAGCTTCATCAGAGCAAACTTTTCGCATGAAAAAATAATGGGCTGCATTCTCCTCTCTTGTACCCTCATCTCTAAAGGTAAGAGCAATGTTCTTTTCTTCTCTTTTCACTACTTTACTCTTTTCAAATCACTCTGATCTGGACTCTGCTTCTCCTATATTCTGTATTGTTACAAAACCTCCTTGTATCTGCGTCCAGACAAACTAGCTGTGCTGTGGTCCAGTGTCTGCATCTCTCCTTGAGGTCTTTTGTGCTGAATTTGCCCTTTCAATGCCTGCTCTCTCATCTTTTCACTTTACTCACATTTGGCCCCCTTTTCCTAGTGACAAAAGCATTGTATTTTATCCACAAGGCTGCCAATATTGTCCCTACATTTTACCCACTATGTGACCCTGAATTAATTATTTAAACTGCATGAGACGCTCCAGCTGTAAAAAAAAATATAAATGGAAATAGTTGTGCTAAAGACTCGGACTTGAAAAGACTTTTGTGATGGTGTTCACTCTATAAAAGACACTTTGTAAAATGAAGGTTGTTTGTCTGCTGCTATTTTCACATTTCTAAGGATGTTTTTTAAGTAAACACGTGGATTTCAACCCTTCTGTTAGCATTGTGTGAGCAGTACTGTCCTGTACATGCTGAAGTGTTAATCACTTGTGTGAATTCTTTCTTCCCAGATAATACAAAATCTAATCACAAGCCACCTTTTTATATTTTTCCAGCCTGGATTCCCGCGTCACGAAAATCCAGAAAATACTTTGTTTGCATTGAAAATTTCGTCCTCTTCCATTGCTGAAGCAGGATCGCTCTGCATGTTTTACCTAACTGTTGTTTTCAACACCATCTGCTACCACATCCTCAAGATTCATTTTTTGATTAACTAGAACATTGAGATGTGTACCTGCATTTCCAGCATTTTTTTCCTGTGTTGTCTTGTCAGTTTACCAGTCAGTTGGCTCCAATGATAGATTAGAACAATCTTGACGAGAACAGGCCATTCAGCCCAACACAACTCTTCGGTTCTATCCAACTTAATTCTTCTAAAATAAAAGTAAGTTTAGTTTCGAAGGTCCTTAAAGTCTTACTATCTACCACACTACCTGTAACTTATTCCTTGTGTCTATGGATCTCTTTGTAAAGAAAAAACTTCCTAATGTTTGTGCAAAATTTACCCTTAAGTTTTCAACTATGTCTCCTCCACACTCTTGATGAACTAATTTTGAAGTAACAGTCTCGATCCACTGGACTAATTCCTTCATAATTTTGAACACTTCAATCATGTCACCTCTTAATCTTCTTTTTCTTAAACTAAAAAGGTTCAGCTCTTTTAATCTTTCTTTATAACTCATCGCCTGTAGCCCTAAAATCAGCCTAGCTGCTCTTCTCTGGACTTTTTCTAGAGCTACTATGTCTTTTTGTAGTTTGGTGACGAAAACTACACACAGTACTGTACTCCAGATGAGACCTCACCAGTGTGTTATAAAGCTTGAGCAGAACCTCCTTGGCCTTGTACTCCACACATCAGTGCGCTATATAACCTGACATTCTGTTTGCCTTCTTAATGGCATTTGAACACTGTCTGGCAGTTGATAGTGTTGAGTCCACAACGACTCCTAAATCCTTCTCATAAGATTTTCAGACCTCCCATTGTGTATTCAAACCTATTGTAACATTTTTAATTCCTAGAAAATATGAACATTCCACAGAAACCTTATAGTAAAAATGATATACACCTCCAAAAAACATTAATTCCTGGATGAATGTTGCCTTAATTGTTAAAATCAACAGCATAATTATTAATCACTGAAACTTTTAGGCAAAAGAAAATTAATAAGATTTTACTGGAGAATATGTTCTGATTTCCCATGATTAATAAATATACTGCACAAAGAGGTACTAAATGTGTATATTATTTTTAACAGTAGGAGAATGTTATTTACATACATTTTTCTGCATTTGGTACAGGGTTCAGACGTTTGATGCATCCCATATTGTTAATTTTGTTAATTTATGATTGGGAAAAAAATATCAAACTAACAAATTAAGTCACATTTTATGCCAACAATGTATTCAGCATCCAGGAGCAGTCTTATGCTATTTGGGGGACATTGTCATTAAGGTAGGCACCTCCCCTCGATAAGACCCCATTCCAGTGTAGGGGTCACACATTTCACATTAGGACATCAAATTAGCAATATGTTATATGTCAAAATTAAAGAATAAATTAATTTAGTGTATTGTGCTATTTCATTGACACACCTTCATTATTGCAAATATTTACAAATACACAGCAATCAAAATAAAACACAAAATATAAGGCATTAATAGGTATGTAGAAATACACACATATATACTGTAGATTTGCACCTGGTGCCTAACTCTTTTAAATATTATTAAGTAAATGTCGAACTATGAATAGCCTTTTGCCAAGGCCAGTTGTTAACACAAAAAATGAACCCCCGTATTATACTAATTCCACAAAAAATAAACCTGTCAGGACCCCAGTGCATATAAAAAAAGGTCAAACTCAATTCTCCCATTACTAACTAGTAACCCTGCACCAGAAACCAGGAAAGTTTTATTTGAAAATAATGGCAACATGATACTGCTTGTTTATAATGTTTGAAGAATGGTATAAATTGAAATGCACAATGTTTCAATCATATTGTCTTTATCAAAGATTTTACTAAATCTTAGGAATAAATATAATAACTTAACTAAAACCATCAGTGAAAATTAAATGTGTTAAACGGATGGTCTTAGTTAAAATGTGTTTCAAATATGTCAAGTCACAAAGCCGGTCATATCAAATAACAAAGGCATTTTTAACTGCCAAACAAATCACCTGTCCAGATGGATGAACTCAGGCAAAAATTAGCTGTTTCTAAAGCTAACAAATTGAAACTCATTGATGTCAAAATTGTCAGTGAATGTGGAAGATCCTTCACACAAGTGATAATATCGGCACCTGGAAAGCTACACCCTACAATGCCCTTAACCACAAAAATGAATCATTTTTTTATCTTTCATTATGAAATTTTGAAACCAGCTGGAACAAATCAAATCTTAAGCAAACTAGGGTGTCAGAGGATTGAACTGTTGTTTTAAATGAACAGACAAGCATGCTTACGTTTATAGTCTTCTTATATATAAGATGACAGATGCTTATTCAACATGTGAATACTACGGACATAGGAAATCATCTTTCAACAAATTCTTTTCCCCCTGAAAAATCAAGGCATTTCACACAATGTACAGTTTATCATTAGTCATGGCTCGACCTGCCAGTTCAAACACAATGAACCCTGGAATACGAGGATAATTGAGACATTGCTGCATCACATGGTAAGCTTCAAGTAAGGTCAGGGGCTTCTTACAGCTTGGTTTCAAGTGTAAAACTGTAGGTCAAACAAGAGGCAAAGCCTGGCATTTATATTTCAAAGTCATATAGTCGTGTGTTTTATGTTTGTGAAAGTGGATGAAAAATTCACCTTGGTTCATTTCCAAAGCTCTCATTATTTCCAGTTAACCTTTGAAGGAACTCTGATCCAAGGTCCTCACCTAGCTCCGCTGTCTACCAAGAATGCTGTCTTTTATCATGAAAGAATCTAACTATAGGTAATGCTTGTCTAGATGCTCTCCATCCAGCCCTCACCCACCTGGACTCAAACAACTCCTATGTGTGAATATTGTTCTTAGATTTTAGTTCAGCATTCAACACAATAAATCCCCAGCAGCTAATACAAAAACTCAGCCAGTTGGGACTCAAGACCTCTCTCTGCAACCGGGTGTTGGACTTTCTTACAGGAAGGTCACAAAATGTGTGGGTCGGCAATAACACCTCTAAGACCATCACGTTGAGCACAGGGGCCCCACAAGGGTGTGTGCCCAGCCTGTTGCTCTTCACTTTGCTGACCCACGACTGTGTACCAATCTACAGTTCCAATCACATTGTCAAGTTTGAGGACAATGCAACCGTGGTTGGCCTCATCACCAACAATGACGAAGCCAACTACAGAAACGAGGTGAGCCAACTGGTCCTGTGGTGTAAAGACAACAATCTCTTCCTGAACGTGGGAAAGACCAAAGAGATAGTGGTCGATTTCAGGAGAGGTCATTCACATCACCCCCCACTGATCATTGACGGTGCAACTGTGGAAAGGGTGAGTAGCACCAAGTTCCTGGGGACGTACAATTATTGAAGAGGTTTTTAGGGTTTTAAATTAATTTTTGGGTGGTGGAAAATAAGAGTATTGCTTCCTAAAGCTTCACTCACACTTCCGTATTTACCTGTTGTCACAAATGTGTGCATGGGAGGCAGCTAAAGGGTCTAAATGAGAGTAATTCCACGCGAAACCAGGGAGTGACGGAGTGCACTGACTTTTTTTCTCACTTTCCTGCAGACCGTTCACGGGAAATTCTGCCTGGCCCTGATGACATCACTCCTGGTTCCGACCTTGATGACATCACTTCCAGTTCCAGCCCTCCTGATGACATCACTTCCGGTGTAGAACCCATGACCGAAGAGACTTCCAGTTCCGGCCCTTTTGATAACGTCACGTCCGGATCCGAGTCTATGGAAGAGGACCCTTCTCCTTCCACCCTTGATGACTTCACTTCCTTTTCTGGCCTTTAAAGCCGTCACATTTGACTAACCTATTCGGTTCTGTTTTGGACTCTGTTCTGAGCCCATCAGTGCTAGCAAATTACCCATTTGCAGTCAGGGAATATTACTCAGGTGGCTTCCCCAAACCTTTTCATGACGTTGGTGTCTGTTTATTGTGACACCGTGTTCTTTTATGCAGCTGTGTAACGCATGTAACACATACTGTTCTACACCGGTAAAATCAACTGTATTTATGCTTCCCAATCACAACACCGCAGTGGAGGATAGTACATTTTTTCAACATACGTGATGTGACATGATGCATATTGTGCTCATGACAACATTTCAGTACACACCATCATGTAAATGACCGTGTTTTTCTCCACCACAAAACAGAACTACATGGAATGCCACTGCTGTCAACTCGTTCCCAACCCCACTATCACCTGCCATCAGCTTTATCCTAGTTGACGATACACAAACTTCTGGTGATATTTTTTTCAACAGAGATCTTACACTTAAAGACAGGCAGACTCATGGGCAATTAATGCATGAAAATATTTCCAGACATGAACTAAACACCTTTCTTCTAGTTGAGATTGGCAAAAATTTAGCTGAAAGTAACACTCAATTTATTTAGTGAGTTTTTATGAAGCAAAATACTGCATTTTGCTGCAAATTCAATATCGTGTGAATCATTGCACTCATCATTACATACCATGACTTCATTCCCATCCACGTACCCCCAATTTCTATCCAGGCTTAACCAGAACTTGTGCCAACAAGGACAATCAGCAATGTCAAGTGATTACATGCTAAGACTGTCCCACATTAAATCTTCACCCCCTCAATTATTATTCACTTCACACTGCGTGGGAAACAGCTCATTAATGTGGAGGACCCTGTCATGTGTTTAGAAAACAACGTAGGTGATAAATTTAGTAGCCAGCTATGCAAGCTTATGTGTTAGTTTTGTGCATTTTAATCATTTATTCTCATTTTGTATGTTCTTATGTTTGGCTGACAATCTTACACTGTATTACAAGATCCAAAGTGACCATTATGTCATGACATGATGAGCCTGATCATGTGTATCAGCAACTGAAATCACACTAGTTATTTTAACTAGAGGCTTTGAGACACAGTATAGTTTTCAGGAAAAGGCTTGTCATTTATTTTCCGCCAGGGTATAAACTTTCCTGAATGAGGAAGTTTGGAACCTTTCTTGCATTTTCGGTTTTGGATCATATTGTTTCTCCCTATAACATCATGGTGACTGTTTTGTCCGCTTCAGGATGTAGGTTGTATTGGCAGATGTTCAACTCTATCTATATTCTGACCAGTGTATAAAGCAAGCCCTTGCATACTTGACCATGAGGCCTTAAATATTAGATTCCTCCCTAGTCAAGCACTAGGGCTATTCAAAACTCTTCCCTTTTCTTTTTCATCATTTTCCTGTTCCAGCCTAGACATCTGAGAAGTACATCTTGTGCCTTATTAAATATATTTTGTTTTATTTTTTTCACACCATGGACAGCTGGAGGAATCAAAGATATGTTTGAAGACACCAAGTTAAGTAATCCATAACAAAAAACTTCTGGTGAGAATATGGTGAAAAAAGGGTAACTGTCTAAGCATGAAACACATAGAAAAGAAAGCTTTACGTAAAATAAGAACTAGCATGGGGGGCTTGTGGAAAGAGCACTGACTAATAGCAAAAAAAGCAATTAATTTTTATCAGGTAATGGTAGTAGACATGGTGAAAGAAGAGGTCAAGAGAAAGGCGCGAGAGGGCAACTCCCTTAAAGATGTGACGTTGCCAGAAAAAAAAAACAATGTACTCTTGAAGATCCAGCTAGAGGACTGAAAGCCAAAGAATATGTGAGTGAAAAATGTATTCTAATTTTCTCATTCTATAATGGTTACAGTCATACACTAAAACTTCTGCCCATCTACTATGCTGCTCAATCCAGTTTACGGAGTCAGAGTTCGGTGGGGTTTCACTTAATCTTAGTGTGCACTCACAAACACCTATACTAGGACAATTTAAAGTTTCTGGTCAACAGGGCTTGGTGATGTTTTAGTGTGGGAGGGGAAGCAGACTCCATGAAGGAAAGCCCATGTAAAAAACATGTAGAAAGCAGGAATCAACCTCAGTCGTCTGGAGTGCTAACCACTATACCACCATGCCCCTTGTCATAAAATTTCTGGGCTTCTCTAAACTAAAATACATCATTCACCACCACCCCCATTTATTTTTAAGTGGCTTGTTCTGTAAAGTAAACACATTCTTACTTTAATGTATGAGATTCGTACATGGCTAACCAGAAGCCTTTGAAGTAAATAGAAAATATAGCAGAAGGTAACTTTTTCATTTAAAACTGTCTGAAAAAAAAGGTTTTGCTGCTAGGAGACATATTACCAACAAAATGTTAGAAACGTTATACTCAGGTCTTGGTACAATTTCTGTCCAGAATGAAAGCAGGGTCAGCTGGTTCAAGAAGACACATTCTTTCAAGACCAAATGACATTGATTTGTCCTACAAGAATGCTTGCTTATGTCAGGTGGCTGCATATTCTGCCCACTATTGGTTTTGCATGATTGGCCAACTCATTTGTCCAAGGTGACTTACATGTTCAGGATACTATAAAATTGCATGTATATATATATATTTATGTAGGGCACAGACAATAAGTGAGTTACTGAGGATCACATAGTGAGTCAGAGGTAATAATGAGCAACCCTTAATGAATTTGCTTCGTCTTGAGTTCGGAAAATCGCGGAAATGTTCGGGAACTTCATTGAACTCGGCATGAAAGTCAGTGGGGAAGAAGGGACTGAGATAGTTTGGAATAAATTATAAGGGTGCTATGATCTTCTGAGTCCCTGATGGCTAAGGACACCTCTACTAACTATGCTGGACTGATTATTGTGGCCAAAAATGTGACCTGAGCTGTGAAGCAGCAGTGCTAACCTCTGCACCACTGTGTCTCCCGGAGATAAAATTAATAAAATTAAATATTAGAACAGTAACATTTTTGCAGACAATGGCAGACAGGAAGAATGAATTCACTAGGGCCTTCCCCTCAAATTTGACAGCAGTCTCTCACCTCTCTTGGACTTAAAAAGACATTTTTTACGTGACACTTTTGCTTGTTCACTGCTTCTGCTATCAAATAAGCACAACGCTAAAGAACATGAATTCTTCACTCCTTCCTATTTGGATCAACTGCATAGCACTCTGGGTAATACTATTAAACGGGTGGGCTCACGTATTACAAACAAGTCACATATAAGTTCATACAAAAACACATTACCCTTAAGACACAGATACACTAATCCAGTTCCAGGTTCTTTGTGCATTTGTTTAAATGTATTCACAAGTTTTCAACTGATCGTTAGCCCATTACTAGAATCAGAGTTATATACTCTGTGGGGCTGTTCCATTGGCTCTGCAATGTCATGCTGGTCTTACAAACCATCATGGGGCGCTGGGGAAAAAAACAGCTCGTCTAAGCCAATCGGAAGTGCAAAATTCAGCTAACAAAGTCACTGGTGATACGGCATATTTACTTCAAAAAATGGTTTGGCAAGTTTCACCAAACAACACTAGTTAGGGTAAAGAACTGAAAGATGTATGTGACTGTGGACAATGAAAAAACACTGATAAACACTTAGTGTATGGCATTTAAGAAATGGATTCTTTCCAAAGTTCTGAATAATTTATTCAGTCATCATTTTTATTAATATATTAAGCTAAATGAGAAAGCACATACATACTTTTGTTTTGTTTTTTTTTGCAGCTGGATACACATGCAACCTCTTTTAACCTCCCTATATGCTAGTAACGCATGTCTATCACCAGTTGTAGAGTCAACATGGCTGTTTTGTACATCAGATGCAATAAAGCAGAACAGTATACAGAGATTCAATTTTGTGATACAAAGGTCATCGGAATGTGAAAATAATAAAGAGACTGAAATGGGCATGCAAAAAACAATCAGCATGGGAATCCACATTGTGTTCTGAAACAGCACATTCTCACCAAAACCAGATAAATAAAAGTTTTGCTTATGGAGCTGCAGACAGCACATGGCTTGTCATCCAAAAAAAGATGAACTAAAGATTGTGCAACCCTTAAATAAACACGGATGTGGTTAAAAATGGTGCATTTGCAAATTCTTTATTTCTACAATGTAAATTTTAATGTATTCTGTACATAGGGTAATTCAGAAGATAGAGCTACTGCCTTCTAACCTTTGGAACCCTGCTCTGAATGCCAAATTCTTCAACTTCTATGTAGACTCTGCATGTTCTTCCTATGTCTATATAGTGTTTTCCCCAGGGGATGAATTTCTATCCACATACTAAAGACATGTTTAAGCTAATGTCCCAATGAATTTCCCCTATACATGCAAATAAGGGGGTGTGCTTTGAGTGTGCACTGTGAAGGACAGAAGTCCTGTCCAGTGTCGGTTCCTGTCTTGTGTCTAGTGGTCTTCCCCCACAATTTCTATGTTGGTGTTCCTGTTACCAAGGAGGAGTCACCCAAAACTCCACAAGTGACCGAGTGTGGGGAGATCCCATTTTATTCTTTTTTTCTGCTTTTTTTGTATTGCTGAAGAAATTCTTTTTTTTTTTTACTTCATTTTAAATTCTATTCATGGCCATTTTTGGATGATCTAAACTTGAATGTTTTTCATTTGCTACTACTTTGTACAAAGAAGGAACCAAAATACATATGCAATTAAATCAGACTTGGCCAGAGGTTCTTTATGCCGTTTATGATATGTTATTACTTAGTTGAAGAAAGACCTATTGTCAATTGCTAAGCAGACCAAAGCAGCTCATTCTAAATTAGGCTGAAGGTATTTGAAGGATTAGATACCCTAGAATAAATCTGTACAGATTGTGCCTTTGTATTCACTGCATTTCTGTGATACATTAGAGATTATGGTGCTTAAATACTGGGTAAAAATAAATAAATCTATACATAATGATTGTAATGAATCCTTTTTCTCATAATTGCCTGTCTGTGGCACATGGGGATACAGTACATTGGTTTTTATAGTTTATAATACGTACAGACTATAATCCATTATACAGTATTTCACATGATTCTATCTCTCATCTACATACAGTACTGTGCAAAAGTTTTAGGCAGGTGTGAAAAAATGCTATAAACAAAGAATGCTTTCAAAAATGGAAGTGTTAATCATTTATTTTCATCAATAAACAAAATGCAATGAATGAACAAAAGAGAAATCTAAAGCAAATCAATATTTGGTGTGACCACCCTTTGCCTTCAAAACAGCATCAATTCTTCTAGGTACACTTGTACACAGTTTTTGAAGGAACTCGGCTGGTAGGTTGTTCCAAACATCTTGGAGAACTAACCACAGATCTTCTGTGGATGTAGGCTTCCTCACATCCTTCTGTCTCTTCAAGTAATCCCAGACACACTCGATGATGTTGAGATCAGGGCTCTGTGGGGGCCATACCATCACTTCCAGGACTTCTTGTTCTTCTTTATGCTGAAGATAGTTCTTAATGACTTTGGCTGTATGTTTGGGGTCGTTGTCCTGCTGCAGAATAAATTTGGGGCCAATCATACGCCTCCCTGATGGTACTGCATGATGGATAAGTATCAGCCTGTATTTCTCAGCATTGAGAGCGCCATTAATCCTGACCAAATCTCCAACTCAATTTGCAGAAATGCAGCCCCAAACGTTCAAGGAACCTCCACCATGCTTCACTGTTGCCTGCAGACACTCATTATTGTACCACTCTCCAGCCCTTCGACGAACAAACTGCCTTCTGCTACAGCCAAATATTTCAAATTTTGACTCATCAGTCCAGAGCACCTGCTGCCATTTTTCTGCACCCCAGTTCCTATGTTTTCGTGCATACTTGAGTCGCTTGGCCTTGTTTCCATGTCGGAGGTATGGCTTTTTGGCTGCAACTCTTCCATGAAGACCACTTCTGGCCAGACTTCTCCAGACAGTAGATGGGTGTACCTGGGTCATACTGGTTTCTGCCAATTCTGAGCTGATGGCACTGCTGGACATCTTCCGATTTCGAAGGGTAATAAGCTTGATGTGTCTTTCATCTGCTGCACTAAGTTTTCTTGGCCGACCACTGCGTCTACGATCCTCAACGCTGCCCGTTTCTTTGTGCTTCTTCAAAAGAGCTTGAACAGCACATCTTGAAACCCCAGTCTGCTTTGAAATCTTTGTCTGGGAGAGGCCTTGCTGATGCAGTATAACTACCTTGTGTCTTGTTGCTGTGCTCAGTCTTGCCATGACATGAAACTGTCTTCCACAACCTCACCTTGGTAGCAGAGTTTGGCTGTTCCTCACCCAGTTTTAAGCCTCCTACACAGCTGTTTCTGTTTCAGTTAATGACTGTGTTTCAACCTACGTGTGACATTGATGATCATTAGCACCTGTTTGGTAGAATTGGTTGATCATACACCTGATTAGAATCCTACAAAATCCCTGACTTTGTGCAAGTGTACCTATAAGAATTGATGCTGGTTTGAAGGCAAAAGATAGTAACACCAAATATTGATTTTATTTATATTTTTCTTTTGTCCACTCACTTTGAATTTTGTAAATTGATAACAATAAGCAATCATTATTTATATTTCTGAAAGCATTCTTTGTTTACAGCATTTTTTCACACCTGCCTAAAACTTTTGCACAGTACTGTATATCCATCCATCCATTTTCCAACCCGCTGAATCCGAACACAGGGTCACGGGGATCTGCTGAAGCCAATCCCAGCCAACACAAGGCACAAGGCAGGAACCAATCCTGGGCAGGGTGCCAACCCACCGCAGAGTACTGTATATTAATGACTAAACTTTGGAATTGTACAGATGACATCAAAATTGTATGGATAATAAATTCAGAAAAATAAAGACTGAAGGAATCATCAAAACTAGGCAAACACCTGTAGAATGCAGTTAAATTGTCTACTTGCAGGCAAATGGCACATGAATTATAAATAAAAGATTAGCAAAACTGACCTACACAAAGCACCCTCTGAACAAAATTAGGTGTTTACATTGATGCAACATTCTTATTCTCAGAGCAAGCAATAACAGATAAAAGCAAATAAAATGTAATGTTACATTGTAAGATCTACTGTATATTCTAAAAATCATGGGACAGTTTGCTGGAAACCTCCAAGGAGCTAATGAGACCATATCTGGAATGAGAGACCATTCTGGTCATCAGAATTGAAAAAAGGATATAGAAGAAATAGACAGTTCAGATAGTGGAGCCACCAAGTGCCTCCCTCGGCTAAAAATTCAGTCTCTTTAGTCTTGAAGAAAAATAACTATGTGGGGACATAATCCACATTTTCAGAATTCTCAAAGAAATCGATAAAGTTGATCTAGTAGAACTTGTGCATTTAAATAGTGCATCCTGTGTGTTAGAATACTTGTGGAAATAAAGGAGAAGTGCACTCAGTGCAGAATCCAAGAGCAGTTCTTCATGCAATTGATCTTAGGAATCTCGAACAAAGTATAGATTTATATAGTTGAAACCTTGACAAATTCAGAGTGAGATATTTGGGACTTTTTGTTCGAAAGTTTTGAAGTTGAAGTTTTTAAAATTATGAAAGCAAATGGAGATGATGAGATGATTCAAATTTTTTAAAGTATGAAAGGAATTTGTGCAGTGGAGCCAGGTTGTTACTTTAAAATGAGTTCAGTAAGAACGTGAGAACACAGTTAGAAACTTAAGGGTCAATTTCACACAAATGTTAGAAAGATTTTTTTTACAAAGAGAGCCACAACCACATGGAACAACTTACCAAGTAGTGTGGTAGACAGTAGGACTTTAGGGATTTTCGGATCTGAAGAAATTAGGTGGATAGGATTAGCAAGTTTGGTTTGGTCCTTGACAAACATTTTGTAGTGGTCTAATGTTTTAACTTCTAGGTAACAGAATGGATTGATTAATTCTCCTTGTTCGCAAAACTTAGTATGTACACTTTTTAGAAGCAGGTGACACTCTTATAGAATGATGCGACCAAGGTAATACTAGTCATAAATAATTAATACAGGGAATGCATGAATACAGGGAGAACACAAAGTAGCATACACCATTAAAAAAAATCTTTAGTCTCTTTATGTCCATATAGTTTCTGATTCTTAGTCTACAAGGCATGATTACCCATCTACTTTACTCTAGACAGCTTTAAAACTGTGTGACGCGGTGGCACAGTGCAGTGCAGTAGTGGGTGAGTGGGAGAGACACAGAGAAAGAGAGGGGGAGAGCTCAGCTGACGTCACTAGGAATTGCTCCCCTCGTAGCGTTCAGAGCAATACCTGCTCAGCCAAGGCCTCGAGTTCTCCTGTTTGCATACGGCAGCTAAGAGACTGCTTCTGAGGACCGTTGTAATCCAGACATAGTAAGTTTGTGTTTGGCCACCGTCAGTTACAACAGTTCATGGTGTGAGTCCACAGCAATACAAAGCCCTTCCCAGACACTACTTTTTCAGCTTGTCACTTGTCAGGTTAGAACTCCCTCTAGGAGTCCTGAGGGTTTAGATAGTGTCGCATGTGGCTGGGGGGGGCGACCCAGCCAGGACGTCCTGGAGGACCGGAAGAGGGCTTACGCCTTCCCCAGACCACGTGGGGGTGACCGCCCTGGTTGCTATGGGGACCGCCAGGGGGCACCCCAGTGCCTTGGGAGCCCTGGACCTCAGCACTTCCGCCACACCCGGAAAGTGCTGGGGGGAAGAGGAGCAGGGACACCCGGTGTGCTTCCGGGGATGCAGCCAGCACTTCCGCCACACTGGGTAGTGCCGGTGGAAGATTGCCAGGAAGCACCTGGAGCGCATCCGGGTGAGGATAAAAGGGGCCGCCTCCCTTCATATGTTGGCTTGAGTCGGGAGTGGAGAAGGACGGAGCTCGGGAGGAGAGACAAGGAGACGGCCTGAAGAGAAAGGCATTGGTGTTGTGGCCTGGACTTTTGGGGACTTTAGGGGTTTGTGTGGCACTTTGTAAATATGGAGCACTATAATAAACGTGTGTTGGGTGAGTTCAACGTGTCTGCCTGTCTGTGCCCGGGTCATCTTCCACAATAGATAGATAGATAGATAGATAGATAGATAGATAGATAGATAGATAGATAGATAGATAGATAGATAGATAGATAGATAGATAGATAGATAGATAGATAGATAGATAGATAGATAGATAGATAGATACTTTATTAATCCCCAAGGGGAAATTCACATACTCCAGCAGCAGCATACTGATAAAAACAATATTAATTAAAAAGTGATAAAAACACAGTGCAAGGTGGAAAGTGCGAGGCAGGTATAACAGTCAATAACATTGTATAATGTTACCGTTTACCCCCAAGGAACAATCTCCTCATTCAATCAGTGGAGCAGGACAATGACAGCAGTCTGTTGCTGAAGTTGCTCCTCTGTCTAGAGATGGTACTGTTCAGTGGATGCAGTGGATTCTCCATGATTGACAGGAGCCTGCTCAGTGCCCGTCGCTCCGCCACAGATGTCACACTGTCTAGCTCCATGCCAAGAATAAAGCCTGCCTTCCTCACCAGTTTGTCCAGATGTGAGACGTCCTTCTTCTTTATGCTGCCTCCCCAGCATACCACCGTGTAGAAGAGGGAGCTCGCCACAACCGTTTGATAGAACATCTGCAGCATCTTATTGCAGATGTTGAAAGATGCCAGCCTTCTAAGGAAGTATAGTCGGCTCTGTCCTTTCTTACACAGGGCATCAGTAATGGCAGTCCAGTCCAATTTATCATCCAGCTGCACTCCTATTTATAGTTCTGCACTCTCTGCACACAGTCAACTCTGGGCCTGGGCCTCCTAAAATCCACCACCAGCTCCTTGGTTTTGCTGGTGTTCAGTTGTAGGTGGTTTGAGTCGCACCATTTAACAAAGTCCTTGATTAGGTTCCTATACTCCTGTTGTTGTCTTCTTAAAATTGAAATATGCCCCTTTGCTGTCGTGGCCTATTTGTTGCAATAAATGCATCTTGGAGTATACATGTTCTTCCTGTGTCTACATGCATTTTTTCCAGGTTTTATTATACACACTAAAGATGGCGACTGTAAATTAATTTTGCATGGGTAAGTGCGGCTATGATCTGCACTAGATGGCTGGCTCTTCTGGAAAATGGAAAAAATAGGCTGAAAAATGAGTAATGGATTTCGTTGCCATATATAAGGCATAGAGCTTATTAGGATCTCAACAACCTCAGACAGGTGAGATGGCCTTTTACATATGAAAGGCAGTGAGGAAGAAATTCACAGAAACACCAGGCAGGCAGATCTAAAGTAGCTGCATCAATATGGCTGTGGCAAGTGAGCTCAGGGAGGTATTCACAAAGGGAATGTGAGAGAAAGCAAAGTAAGATGTTTATACAGTGTGTGATGCTCTAGTTTATAGTCCTAATTTATATAGTTTATAAAAACTTAAAGATAATCATCTTGCTTGCAAACCATTGCTCATTTTACCTTTCTGCAAAAGAAGAATGTGTTTGTACATGGGGAATGAATAATTGCAGCTTAAAATGGAGGACATTGAAGCACAAAATACAACACTCCAGCTTATTGAAGATAACTCTCATAGTTTTCTGTCTACAGTGTTGGGGTCTTGGAGTTTACTCAGAATCTGATGCTTAACTAACACTATCTGATGCTGTCATCACCTGGCTTTTATTTTTAATTTTTTCTAGTTATTCCTTGGTGTCTAAAAATATGTTTTAAATAATTTTGGGGGTTTTGGAAGTATAGGATTCTAGTGGTCAAGTTTATATCTTATTTCAACATGTTGAAATGTTTAATGTTGTTTACAATTAAATCCATTCTTCCATGGTGCCAGGTGGAATATCTTATGGGCACTGTCATTATGGGCCCTTTTTGATGATGGCTGCTATGCCATTGCTGGATAAGGTGCTTGCAATGCATGACATCATTGGGTCAAATGTATAAAAGCTGACATCATGCACTTCCTGGTTGTTCAAGTTTGTGGATACAACAAAGAAAAGTCTTTGCTATTCTTAATAGCATTTTGGTCTTATAATGGCTATGACTATTGCCTTACAATTTAGCTCTGGTTATGGAAAATTATTTTGGGTTTCTACTCATCTGTTATGTTCTTTTAATTATGATATTGATTTCACATCCTCTTTATTAGATTTTGTACTGATTGACCTTTACCTATTAATAAAACTACAGCCTGTCACCTGATTCTATTATTTTTAAAATAGTAGTTGGTACAAGTAGGGGTTTTAGGTAGAAACCCTCACACTTAAAGGTGAGCAGCATCCTCCTATTTCAGTGACCAGATGTACGAGACTCTCCATGCTACCTGTGGAAATACAGAAATTCTAGGATGAGCAAGGCAATGTTCCTGCTTAAAGGACAGACCAACAGATGTCTCCTCTTGATCTTGTAAAACACAAGTGTCATGATTAGGACTGAATTTTAGGGTCCTGTTGCAGTTTTCCTTATTTGACTCCTTTTTGTAAAACTACCATTAGGGTCGCAGCCTCCAAGGCTGTGACTTCAAGTTCATCGGCATGACAGGAAAAAGGTCAGCTTATGCACCAAGCTTTATCCAATCTGCAAATAAATTCTTAAAAAAACAAACCAAAAAAAAACCCTCTTTGCTAATGGATTATTTGTTTCTCACCCGATTTTTGACTTTTATTCTTGCCTCTCATCTTGGTTAAGTCACTTTGTTTATGTTATTTGTTTTGTTTTGCCTTGTCTTTTTCTCGCATGTCCTGGTTTGTCTCAAAAATCAGCTTTCTGTTTCCTGTCGAGCCAGGATAGCACAATTGTGAACATTAGTTGTTTAAGTTGTAGTGATTTTAACTGAAGAAAAATGTACTCTGCATTTTATTTTGTTGCTCAAAGCTAAATATTGGCACAGGCAGCATTTTTAATCTTATTTTTTTTCCTGTCCACTAGTACACTCAGCATTGCCTCTGGAAATACTAGAACAGTTGTTAGCAGCCAACCAATTTTTTTCTTTTTGTTAGGGCAGTCCAACAGATAGTTGTATTTGTTCTTGTCCAAAATATAATTGTGCAGTGGTTTTAAAAACAGCTCACTAATGAAACTGTAAAAGAACAGGCAGTTCTGAAATTTCATACATATGATATCTTCAACAGGGTTATTCAAAAACTAATACTGAAAAGTCTGCCATAGATGAGACAAAAAGAAAATACCAAAGAGGATTAGAATGTATTACTATACACTTTAACTATCTATTTGTATAATATCCAAATGACTCTTCAATAATGATGTTGGAATTTATATTTAGTTCTACACATTATCCTGGAGCTAAGAGGTGCTACTTGGCTCTTTTTTGCTCCCAGCCATCACACTGTATAATCACCTTATCCCATCATGTCCATCCTTTCCTTAATAGCTGGAACAGTCACACTGGAACTGATAAAACATCTTTGTAGAGACATAATTTATTAAATGTATATTTGGAATATTTTCTGTATAATTCTGGGTCTTGTACTAATGCATTGGTTCACACTTTGTTTTTTGGTGTTTTGCAAAATTATATGATTTTATATTCTATGATGTAACTGGAGCAATTGAAGTTCCTCTTAGGGATCAGTAAAGTATCTATCTATCTATCTATCTATCTATCTATCTATCTATCTATCTATCTATCTATCTATCTATCTATCTATCTATCTATCTATCTATCTATCTATCTATCTATCTATTGTGATAGTTAATCGCAATCTCTAAATTAGCCAGTTAAACTGTGTTAGAGAGGTTTGTATGTGAATGTTCCCTGCCATGACTCTTCAGCATCTATCTGTCTAATGTGATGAATGGTACACATGGGCAGGCGTCCCGACTGGGATGAGGCAAGATTCCTTACCCGAACAGGAGGCCATCCCCTCAGAAGCAAGGAAAGGAAGGCAAGGATTGTCCTACCTCAGCCAGGAAACAAGCACAGGAAGTGGGGTATGCTGGCAGCCTTTTGTGAAAGGTTCAGTTTCCTTACCTAGCCCAGATGCCAAAGGAGACAACCTTTCAAGGCTACAAGCATCCCGATACACTAAATGGACTAAGATTCCCAAACATACACCTTCAGGGTATGCTGAGACCTGCAGTCCCATGGGGATCCCTGGGACGTTGCCAGGATTAGTAAGCCCTATTTTGTGAGGCTTCCATTTGACCTGGAAGTGCTACCAACATAAACATAAAAGGAAGCCATCCTGCTTCCTCCAGTTGAGTAGGAGTCGGGTGGAGAGGGCAGACAAAGCTCACCTGGAGGAGCAGAAGAAGAGAGAGAGAAGGAGATTTGTGTTGTGCTTATGCTACTGTTGAAGGCTTTTGGAAAGGTACTTGTAAAAATAAACTTTTATTATACCAAGACTTGTGTCTGTGCAGTTGGGTCTGGGGTTTGAGGTACTGGAACTCTCTCTAGTGGTCACACTATCTATCTATCTATCTATCTATCTATCTATCTATCTATCTATCTATCTATCTATCTATCTATCTATCTATCTATCTATCTATCTATCTATCTATCTATCTATCTGTCTATCTATCTCGATTTAGTCTTCTTTTCATGCATATGGCCATCAAGATTAACAGACTTTATGTTATAATGTTAATCTGAATGGCACTTACTCTGAATCTCCACCACTAATTCTGTGTGATAGTTAGAACATTCCATAAATTGCCATTATTCCAGTTGTGGACATATTTAACCAATGTGGTGCACCGGTAAAGCTCCCTGAGGTGGCATTCATGTTGTAAGGGTGGTGTATAAAATATTGCCTTCTGTCTTCATTGATTACATGTGCTTTTTCACTAGCACTTTCTGTTTACTTTTTATGAATCCATCTTTTTTTTCCCTCTGCCCAGTTTACTAGCATATTTCCTTATAATTTAGCATCCACACTTCTGTTTGTACTAACTTGAAAGCATTTCATAACACCATACTATTCTTCTTACTTGACCGGAACACAAATCTTTAGAAAATTTCACATATCAAATTCCATTCCAAAATTGGCTTTGCATAAAAGGCACCATGATGTTAATATCAGGTAATGTTATGATATCTTGAAATTGTGGTGCAAATAATGGAAACTTATAAACATTGTTCTCAGTTTTCAGTCTTTCCTGCAGGGAAGTATAAATAGTGCAGTAAAGAACTAGGAGGGACCCACTTAGGTGGATCACAATTTTCTTATTATCTATGGGATGTATTCTTTTTATCAGTGACATAAAACAGTAACGGCTTGCCAGTCAGCAAAGGGATACCAGAAACATGGGGGCACTAAGATAACATGGTCTAAGTGAAAGCTTCTCCAGGGGTAATGCAGAGAAAGAAAAGCCAACTTAGGCAACGGGAGAGCATCACTGCATGACAGTTTGGTAAGGCCGTTACAGGCATAGAGTCATCATTTTTATTGTTGTGAAGTATCTTGAAAGTACTCTATAGATATATTGTATACATTAAAGATAGAAAATGGGAGAGTAACAAGAAGCCGGGGTGGTGGGAGGTGTCCTTAAAGTGTGTGGCACACGGCTTACTTATATACAAGGAATTCTCTCCGTTTAACTGTGAGAGCAGGCCAAAAGATTCCATAGCTAGAGGGGCTCATTTAGGGCACACTGACCTAACCACCCAAAGATTTAAGAGCATATCATTGATCTCCGGATTTGGCCCAGAAGCTAATTCTTAAAGGCCTAAATCAAGAAAGGCTGTCTTTGGGTTGTGTTATTGAGACAAACACTTGATTATTGTGGAAGGCAAAGTTGGAAAGGAGACAACAGTAAGTGTAGAAGGAGAACATCTGGTAGGTGCTTTAGTGCTTGAGAACTGCATTTTGAAAGGTGAACAAGCGGCTACGCTTCCCCCTAAACATTCGGAGACAAACGACCAGTTGTATTGAGATCTATGGGGCAGCTTTGCTATTTATTGACTCGTTTGTTTCATTACTTTTTGAATCCCCTTTGATCGTACTGTACGTTGTGGTTTAATTAAACTATGTTGTACATCCTGCGGTGGGTTGGCACCCTGCCCAGGATTGGTTCCCTGCCTTGTGCCCTGTGTTGGCTGGGATTGGCTCCAGCAGACCCCCGTGACCCTGTGTTTGGATTCAGCGGGTTGGAAAATGGATGGATGGATGGATGTTGTACATCTTAATATAAGAACTCTGACTCCTGATTAGGGCAGCAAATAAAATTGATCTAAGAATAGTTTTATTCCACTTGGAAGAGATTTAGAAACATTTTGCTTTCACTAAATATGCCATGATGAATATCTTAATTATAGGATTGTAACATTCTCAAAAAGTCACATTGACACCAGTATAGACCTTTACGACATAACTAATTCCCATAATTTATATGACTCTCCTGCTAAAAGTACACTTCCGTAACATGCTGTACCCCAGGCATAGAGCAATGAGACAAAAAAATAGTTCAGTAACACCGGCACAGCCTTTCTTCTTATCTGTTTCTAGCACTTATCTCATGGATCTCCATCTGTTGGCAGTCTTCCCTGAATTTTTCTGACTTGCTGCCCCTTTTATTCATTTTGTGTCATTTGTTGCCTTTCAAACTCCTTTGCAGTTTCAATAGGGGATGGGTAGCCCCTCCATTTCAGACCCTGCAACACTAATAATTTTGTAGACGTAGCCATCCCATTTCACTTATTTAATGATGGAGTAGACTGCACTACTTTATAAAGCAGATAGGCAAATACATCATTGAAAATGATGTATTCCACCAGGTTGCTCAGGTGGAAATTACATAATCAAAAAAAATGTAATTTCTGAATATATTTTAAGTAGCTGTGTAAGCCCATGCTGTAAAAAGCCCAGGTTCCTGGATACTATTGAAATTATCTGAAAAAAAATTGAAATGTAGAGATGTCAGGTAATTGAAGGAAACTATTCTGGGCATCTCTCTCCTAGGAGGTTTCGTTTTGCCAACGTGCTTATCTCGCTTGTATATTAGTGGTGGGAGGAAAAGTAAAAGGGATACCGTTTTGCCGATGTTAGTGACTAAGAAACTTTGTCTTTCTTTTGAGGTTTCGTTTTGCTGACATGCTGGCCTTGCTTGTGTTATTAGCAGCTAAGCGAGTTTTCTTTTTCCTTGGAGCCAGAGCCCTTACCCCAACTCCACCTCTCACTTCTGGGCCGGACAGACACACACACTTCCACGCGTAGATGTTTATAAATGATATTTTAAATATTATTTTTTGTTTTATTGTTGTTCTCAAACATGCTTACTTCAGTTAAGTGTTGAAGGGATAGCATTGGATGGTGGCTTGAAATAGCCCAGGACTGGTTGCTAGACCATCTCAAAAAATATTTTTCCTTGCTGTTGGGCAACTGGCTATTTTAGTTAAACCTCGAAAATGTCCGTTAAAGTAATACTCCACCCAAAAATGATATTTTCTTAATATGTTATTTACTCCACATAGTGTGTAGTAATGGACAAGAAAAAAATTAATGTCATGTTTTTATGCAAAATGGAAAAAGAAAATGATAACAAATATAACAGAACTCAATGGTGACCAAAGGCAACGGATGTGAAAAACATCAATAGAAAAAAAAGGAAAAAAATCTAACATTACTTGTATCACACATATCATTTATACAGTTGTATGCTCAAAATGTGCTAAACACATGCATTTTTAAAACTGTTAGAAACATAAATCAGTGCACATAATAAACAGGAAATGCATTTCCATAATGCTACACTTTTGAACTGAAGCTCTTGAAAATGAATGTCGGGGGAGAGGCGAATCTTCATTTGAAAATGTACCATTATGGGAATGCAGTTCTTGTTTATGATGTGAGCTGACTTTTCTGAAATTATCTAACATTATTTTAATAAAAAATGCATGTGTCTTGCATGTTTTGAGCATACAATCGGAAAACTGACATGGATTATGTGACGCAAGGAAAGTGAGATTTTTCTTGTCCCTTGGACATTTATCACATTGTATAGTATTGGTCACCTTTGGGTTCTGTTATATAATTTTTCTTTCCATTTTATTTGAAAACATGAAATTAACATTTTTTTCAGCTATCACTATAAATTACTTAGGATAAGTAACATATAAAAAATATATATCATTTTCCTTAAGCTTTTGACCAAAGATTATTTGACAGTTGCAGTGCTGGAAATCTTTCACCATGTATTGGATATGATGTTTTGCTGCCTGGGAATGATGAGGCCAAATGCCATAATCAACTTTGTACAATATCTTGAAATTATAGAAATAGAAATTTTTCTAAGGTATACACCAGGGGCCTCATGTATAATCCGTGCGTATGCACAGAAATGTTGGGTACGAACGTTTCCACGCTCAAATCGCGATGTATAAAACCTAAACTTGGCGTAAAGCCACGCACATTTCCACGGTACCTCATACCCTGGCGTACGCAATTTCTCCGCTCGGTTTTGCAGACTGGCGGCACCCAGCGCCAAAGCAGTACTACTATTCCTGTGTGGTCACCCTTTCTTTCTTAGATCCACTTTCCTGACACGGCTTTATAAATACACTGAAACTAACAGCATATTGTTTATTAGTGTAATGCATCTGATTGTAATTAACCTGCAGCAATATAATGGTCCAGGGAATAGCCATAGTATTCCAAATACTATAACTGCTTTAGCGTTGTTACTCTCACTGCATTTTCTTCTTCTTTCAGCTGCTCCCGTTAAGGGTTGCCACAGCAGATCATCTTTTTCCATATTACTCTCACTGCACCACTCAGAGTATTTATATCACTGTATCTGAGTGGGGAATCACAGCAGCAGCTGATTGAAAAGAGAATTATCGGTATACAGCATGAAGCAGACGCTGCCTCAGCCACGGCAAAACGCTTCAAAGCATTTCCTGTATCAAGTTGCGGTTCAGAAAAAGTTTCATCTCAAGAACTATAAACACACTTAATCAGTCCATCAAGCGCTCCTTGTAGAACTGTTTGTACTTATAAGTACAATTACCTCACTGTAAACTTGCACTACAGTTATAATATTGCACAGCCTGAGCCACTTTATAAAGCGCGTATTTACATATGATGACGATATCATTTTTAAGATGAAATGCAGCAAAATATGTTGATTATATTATACAGATAAAACTTTAACTTCATTTAAATAATCTGTATTGTTAATAATTAAACATGTGAGGACACGGTGCCACAGCGCTAGATAGTTCATGGATTGTTCCTGCATTGTGTTGTATTCTTGCTGGTGCTGACGCTGACACTGGAAGGATAGATGGATAGAGTAATTAAACATGTACTACGAAGATATTTCAATGTTCCTTAAAAGTTTTGAAGAATTGGCGTTCTAAGCTTACAGATGGCTTCACGTCTATTACAGAGCTGATTGTGTGGCGATTGGGTATTTGGAGAAAGAAAAGTAAGGACAGGAATTGGAGGTTAGTACGTTTGAAAGAGACAGTACTTCTGTAATAAATTATTTCATCGAAGGTCGCGCATGGCGCAGCAAACCTCTTGCGTGAGACATGAACAAGCACTGTGCCACCGTGTTCCCATGTTTCATAACATGCTTTCATTCCTATAATCATGAAAAAGATATCACGTATACATCTCAGTATTTTAATTATTCAGAGAGCTGTAATATCACGAATGTAATGGATTATGCATCCTGTCGGAGAAAGAGAAAGCCCGTTTAAGAAGCAGGTAGTGATTCACACACAGAGCACAAAGAAGATCAAATACAGAACAAAGCATTTAACGTGCTACTTTACTTACGATGGGATTTGAGAAACTAGTAAATTAAACGATTTTAAGATGAACTTTACGATGTTCTACTTTAATGGCAAAATAAACTACATGATTAAAGTGGAAATTTTAAGATTAAAGTTTGACATTTCGTGCTTTTTTCCCACTGTGTGCCTATTTTTTTTGTCTGTACCCTAATAAGCTTTCATATGACACTCAGACAGTGGGCTACGACTCGCCTTTTCACGGCGACTTTGATATGTGATTCCTTTTTTTATTTCGGGCACTGTGTGACTTTGTGAACTTGAGCTTTCGAGTTTCTCCGACACTCTGTCACTTGATCAGCTTCCTTTTGTTGTTTATATCACTGTTTAAACCAGCAAATAGTATGTTTTTCCTTTGCCTCCACTTGGTATTCGCTGAAATTCTTATATTTTCCCTGTGCTTTTCCCATTGTCTTTTCACAGAAGGCTGAGCTTAAGGGCTATTTATATTGATTTGCATATTCAAAGAGGCATAATTCTGGGAGGAGTTGGGGCGGGACAGAAGACGCGTGCACGTGCGTTACTTTTCACGCTGATTGGGATTTATGTAGCGGAAGAACGTGAAAGTTTGCGTATGTACAGATTCCTGCATCTGGATTTTTCTGTGAGTACGCACATTCCCGCTTTTGTGCTTATGCCATGTTACAGTGTGAGTTCTACGCACAGCGTTATGCATGAGGCCCCAGGAGAGAAACACAGCCTATGCTTCCAAGAATTCAATCTATTTGAGAAAACTGTGTTATCAGTTAGTACCTTTTGTGCTGTCAGTATTGAATGTCTTGTCCACATCTGTCTCATGGACAGTCGCAGCTGATCAGGTTTTGGTCACCTTGACTAGGCTATTTTTCTTTCTATTCAAATTAACCATTCATCATTCCTATATAGGAGTCATCTTGAACTTTTAAAAGCACTTTTTCTGAAGTGACATCAATATAGTTTTTAAATAAATCAGTAACGTATAAAGTAACTGTCTCAACATGAACGGGTAAAGAGCTCATTAATTTTACTCTCTACTGCAATAAATGTAATTGACATACTACCTGATGTACCCATCAACTTGTTTGGAAGTCCCATTTCAACCATAACAATTTAACAACTAGACTTTAAATTATTGATTCAAAAAGTGTAACCATAGTTTCCATCAATGTAAATGTTGAATGCTTTTCATAATCTACTGTTAATACATTTGAGTTTTAATTATGTGTAATTACTCAGAGCCTTTACACAGTATAGAGTGCCACATAAAAAAAGAAAAAACTGAAAAGTGAAATTAAGAATCTATGAACAGTCACAACGAGAGATGACAAATCAGCATCTCTGGTTTAGGTAATATTACAGCTGAGTAAAGGAAAAGCTACCTGTCAATGTGAAGAAGCCGTTTTCCCTGTTTTTTCACATAAATAATAGATCTTTTCCTTGCCCTGAAATACTTTTTTTTTTGTTTTAATGGAATGATAAACTCAGGAGCAAGCCAACTGTTCAAGCCAAGATTTACAACATTTCATTAACAATTTGGCCTGTGTAAAGAGACAAAAGAAAAAACATTTTTATTCAAACTCAAAACTATTTTGTGTCATGCTAAACCGCTAACCTGATATACTTGCATTTTTTGGCCGAAATACATCTGTTTCCATAATATGTAAATACATAGAATGTTGTAACACTTGTAGAAACTATATTCTACACCATTGTGGCTTTTGTGTATAGGACCACATATAAACATGAAGACTTGCGTAAAATCATAAATCTCTTTTTTGTTATCTTCATCAGAGTCACAGGAACTTCCAAAATGAAAAGTAAAAATAATGTTTTGTACTGTATTGTAATTATTGGCATTATATGTTCTTTTGTGTAATTGGGAAGTTGTTTGTTATAAGAGTTTTACTTTTGTGGAGCTTTTGTAAGTTGTAAATTCCCTTAGGGACAAATAACATACAATCAATCAATCAATCTATCTATCTATCTATCTATCTATCTATCTATCTATCTATCTATCTATCTATCTATCTATCTATCTATCTATCTATCTATCTATCTATCTATCTATCTATCTATCCTTATTCCATGTGTTATTTCTTAGTTTTGTTATGTTTTCATTCACATTCCAGTCCTAATTTTGACCTTGCATGTTTACCGTCTGCTCGTTTAGGAATGACTGCCCTGTTTTGGGTCACTGACTTTTGAGTTTGTCAAAAGACAACTGAAGTTGCTTGGAAGACCCTTCTGCAGCTGTGACCTCTGTGCTCTTGTCTTTGTTTCTTTCTCTGTTGCTTTACTCGGTTTTCGCATCAGACAGAAAAGAGAATGAAAGCCCTGTCAAATATCTGTAGCTTGGGGTCATCCCAGCTTGGCCAAGATCTATAATTGTTCACACGCCCACCTGCTGCAGCCTCCACTTAAGACGTCGCTGCGTCACTTAGATGATCAGGGCTAATACTGCGGCATGAGTGTCGGAATGTTCTTTGTTGTTCTCTGATGATATTACAAAGTAATTCTTAAGACAAAACAGAAATTAGAAATGCTTAACAATACAGAGTGAGTTATTGAGTTAAAAAAGAGAAAAACAGAAGGTGTTATTAGTTTAGTAATTATAAAGATTATGCTTACAAAACAAACAATTTAGTAAGGGCCTAGAGTGGCAGATACACTAGATGTTCTTCATTGTCATTTTTGTTGTGTCAAGGAAGTTAACATCTTTTACTTGTGAAGGGAGAAAAATATGGGGTTTGGGCACTTTCTATTCTAGATATGGGGGAACCATTTAAAGTCAGGTAGTCACTTGTGTTTTATATTTCTTGCATTTTTACAATCACTATAATTCTATACTAGGCGGTACATGACTATCTGCTTGTACAGAACTGATGAGTAATTCGATAAATGGGAAGATCAGTAGAAAGTAATAACGTTTTCATGTAATATATGCCTAAATATGTGAAACCTCCTTATTTTACAATATCTTACGAGATGTGCAGCCTCACAAGTCTTAGAACAGGTTATATGTGGGAATGAAAGTAGGATGCTTTATACTTCACACATTGAGGATATGCGTCTAATAATACCTCAATGATTTCAACTTAGTGAACTATGATCTCTTATTTTAAAAAGGGTCAATTAGAATTTCTTTGCTGGTTTCTTATAATACAAAGGTAAGCCTCTTTTAACAATGAAGTTCATTTTCAGAAATATACACAATATTCTTTGTAATACTTACTGGAACCATGGGATTTTACGACTGGTATTTTCTGGGCTAATTGACAATGCATATTATCTGTCTTCAGGTCCCTTGGTTGTTGGTAAGAGTAACATAATCCTATTGGGCAAAAAAGCTTTAATGTCTTGTTAAAGATCATTGACTAGATCCTCCAGAAAACATCAAATCCTTCATCTTCCTTTTTTGTTTTTTTATGAAAAGATAACAATCTTTCTCTCTACTGTTATGTCTTTTGTGTTTCGCTCCCTTCCATCTTTCCCTACTTTCCTAATATGCCATATATATTTATCTTACCTTTCCTCCCATCTGATGTTCTCTTGGCAATCTGAGCTATTACTTTTATATCATGGCCATAATTTAATTTCTCACTTTGTGGAAAAGACAAAAATTGATTATACTGCATGCAGTAATAATGCATAATACGAATACACATCTCTCTATTTTAAGACCTCAAATTGATAAGAATATTCCTGCTTAAGTCTCATAATGTGATTATGTGATAAATCTGGTTCAGACTCTTTTATTTCTTGATTTAAAGTATTGTTCAGTTCTTTGGTATTAATTTGAAAAATGCAGAAGCATTCAATAGCCTACTGCTCTTCTCTTTGCAAACGTTTATTTCACTCTGTGCTGCTTACTTGAACCCTAAATATGTAGTCCGGTAAAGCTTCAATAAATAAATAAATGGGACGGTGTTATGGTGTATGTGTAACCTGATTGGCTGTAGTCATTAGACAGTTAACAGAACCCTAATTTGCTTAATTGAGTATTTTTGGTCACAGTTGGTTTGTTTTGTTAGTTTTCATGTACTGTATGTGTTCTGCATGGAGACAACATATGCTGTGTTAATTGGAATAGCATATCTTCATCAGGGCTATTTATGTTCATACAGGTTCCTTCATAAGAAAGATCCGTGGAAAATTATCTCATTGTGAGTACTGTTGCAAAACGTTTGTAATTCAGTAACTGGTCCAAAAGTGTCATACTTCTGGTTCTGAGGGCAATGCACCAAAATCAAGAATCTCCATCTGCCTGAACACTAGATGTAGTATGGACCATTATGGACAGTATAGAAAAAAAATCCTCTTACGTCAAAGCAGCAATTAACACAACATATGGATGTTACATGAAGGTCATGTCATTGTGTCCATGGCTACTTTTTCATGTGCTACATTCAGCTTCTCATTAATTATGGATAGTACGGAAAGTATGAAAAGCATGGAAAGAAGTCTTCATATGTTGACCCAGCGATGATCAGAACAGATGGATTTGTCATTAAAGTCATGTAAGTATGTGTCACATGGTATACTCAGTGTTCAGTTGATCGTTCCTACACAATTTCTGGCATTATTATGACATTAACAGCTGATAATGTATGTTCCAAAAATTATGTGGTTTTGAAGATTAAGGTCTGTAAAAGATTACAGTAACTATCAAAAATTTCAGTTCATTTTATGTAAGGGAAGTCTAGAGATTAAAAGTATCTTTTAACCCTAAAAGGAAGGTGCACTCTTTTTCTTAAGAAGACACATTTTGGGATACACTGTACTTCAGGTCAATGTTGAAAGATCTGTTATCAATTACTCAAAACTAACTAACTGATCCATTCTTGCTAATGTTTAAGGAAGTATGAAACCCATTAAACTGTCTACCCAAGCACTTAAAAATATCAAATACAAATGTGGCAAATATTTGAAGATATCATGTTCAGTATTTGCAACAATAAATTTGTTGTTAAAAAGGATTACATTTATTTTTAGAATTTTAACTAAAATTTCTAAGCTGTGAACATTTACTTCAAAGATGATTGTATGGTCTGGACCAGTGGCATAGGGAAGGGCGGGCCTGGTTGGGCCCAGGTCCACCCTGATTGGCCATACGCCCAGCCAATTAGTTCATTTTATATGAAATTTTCCATTAAATTTTATAATTGGTTGGGTATTTCTTATTTTATCTTTCCTTTGGTTTTGAAGTGGTATGTCAAATCCCATTGGTTTACTGAATTTCAATAAAGAAATAAATGAGGAGGTGTTGCAGTGTATGTTTAACCTGATTTGAAGTAGTCATTGGACAGTTAACAGAACATTAATTTGCTTAATTGAGTATTTTCGACAAGCACCAAGAGATAGGTTGTTGCTTTGAGGAATTATTTCTGACATGGCAAAACAAATGGAAATATCAAGGAACACCTGGGCACAAATGAGACACACAATATAAAACAGTGTGCGGCTGAGAAAATGACTTGAGTAAACATTCTAATCGCGTCTTCACCTGAGGAGACTCCAGCTTTAGTGACCCCAAAAGACAAGTATGCTGTGACAGAACCACCAAAAGGTTTGTCAGACATTGATGAACCAGCCGCTCCACCTAATTTGCAATCATGTCTGACAATTACAATAACCGGAAGGGCTCAATGCTTCTCTGCAAAATGGTATATATAGTTCAAATGGATCAAATACAGGACAGGTAGGGACTGATTATGTGTGTGTGTCTGCCATGGCACAACAACATTTGATTGCCTTGCTACTTTTTGCTCAACATTTGCATGGTCCTAAAAATTCAGTTATGTGAATGTCCCACAGTATTAATAGATGTATTTTTTTTGGAAAAGTGTCCTTATGTATCCTGCTAAAAACTTGAACACCCATTTTTACACCAGCCCACCTTAAAATCTAGTCCTGGCTAAGCCCCTGGTCTGGACTTCTACACAGTTGCATATTTAAATCTTGAAACATTAAGAGCTTTTCCTAGACATCATACTGAAGGTCATTTCATACAGCTGATGTTGTTGATATCCTGATTTAGAATAAATAGGTTGAAAAATTGGGCCTAAACTTTATAATACTTTTTATTCAGTGTAATTAATGATACATATTACGGCTCCAAACCTATTGAGTCATATGTCATGAATGGAACAGAATACAGACAGGACATTTGCAGAGCAAAAATAAACACATAGTCACAGTTGGTATTAGTCACAAGGTTGAAGACCAATGCTGAAGAGTCATGGCAAGGAACATTCACATACAAACCCCTCTAACACAGTTTAACTGGCTAATTTAGAGATTACGATTAACTATCACAATAGATAGATAGATAGATAGATAGATAGATAGATAGATAGATAGATAGATAGATAGATAGATAGATAGATAGATAGATAGATAGATAGATAGATAGATAGAAATCAAGTCACTACGGCTAACCAGTGCACCTCTCAACTCCCCAAAAGTAATCAAAATATGTGTAAATTTAGATGCAATGACAAGAATGTATACGTGCAAACTTAGTAAATATTTAGAATGATTATAAGTGCCAAACTTTATATTTACATTTATTTGGATTTTTTGTTTTCCCTGTCCTGCCAAATAGCTGGTGAACAATCAGCAGTTCAAAGTTCTTAGAATTGATTCAGGATTCCTGACTCCGTGAACTACACAATGCACATTGTAAATTCCCTCACGCTGGAATTCTTATTTCTGTGTATTTCTATGTGCGTAGTTAGATAACAAAAGGTCACACAGAATTTCAAATGAAGGTTTGTGTTTGCATTAGTCAGTTGTACTTTTCTGCTGTTGGCATTGGGGTTGCTCTATGCTGCCTTGCTGCTCAGAGAACTGTCATTTCGATGCATGACTTTGTTGAAGTGCGCATGTTTTTCTTGTATTTGTGTCATCTTTCTTTACACATTGCCAACACAAGTGGTAACTCTAAACTGGCCCAGTACGAGAGAGTGTGGGCGTGAGTGTGTGTGTATGTGAATATGCATTTTCATTTATTGGCTGCCCCTTCAGGGCTCATTCTTGTCTTGTTTCCTGTATTGTGGGAATAGGATAGGCCCCCCATGACCTTGTTAAAGAAGTGAATTTGGATGGATGGATGGATGGATGGATGGATGGATGGATGGATGGATGGATGGATGCACATTTGCATTATCCGTTAAAATATCTTCACCTATCTAACATACTGCATGGTTCAGGCTCTTAGGATCGTGTCACATTTGGTAACACAATCACATCTGACACATCTGCTAAAACTGTAGAATATTGATTGATTCAGTTGATATATTTTTAATTTGCTTATTTTCAACAAATGTCTATTGCTGGTTTCTGTCAAACATACTAATTACATTGCCTAAAACATGGATTTCAGCTTGCACAATATGGACTGCAGATCTTTACAAAAAGTGAAAAGGAAAGGCAGAAAAACCTCACACGCTGAGCACATATTGTGTCTTTAAAAAAAATCTGTGATGGGACACACAAACTAAGCAGACGGATAATCCTTCAATGGCTCGCCAGCAGAGCTGAAGAGAAGGAGCATGAAATTCTCGCACTGTGAATTTCCTGCTGTGGCTGTGTTATTCATTAGTTCTCACCCTGATGGAAGGAAGATACTGACAGGATTTAACTGTGCCATTAACTCTATCAAAGAAAGAAGTATAATGAATAATTGCAGGAGAAAACGTGAGGACGGGGGGTAAGGGCTTTAAGCAATAGCAGGTGCAGAATTAAAGTTCTCATAGCCCAGGACACAGTCGGTGTCCACGCTTATTTTAAAGGTGTAAGCCACTGAAGTGGAAGTGTTTTTCTCTTTAGAGGTTCAAATACATAGCCTAAAAAATCACCCATGTAATTAGAATTTGTAAAATTATTTGGAATGAAGGTCAAACTTACTTATCTAGAAATAAAGACATTAAACTAAAAATCACATTCTACTGAAAAGAAAATCAGGATTCGATATCAAACATCATTCTGAGTAACACCAATGCAAAGATACGTGGTTGGCTTTGAATGGATGGTTTTACAGTAAGCATGTCATCGATTGCAAACATTTTGCTGTTTATTTTCCTTTCATGAAGTTACTGTATTTTACTAAGTTGTTCACTCCCTTAAATTTAGACGGCCCGATAAACCATGTGCAAGCGTTACAGCTTTATGTGCAGGCATTTCTTTTATTATGTGCTTTGAATCCAGGTCGGAAACTCTCTGTCCACTCACAAGGCATGCCTGTCTACTCAGATGTGGCACTCCGTAAGCATTTATTGGGACCCCCCAGGTTCAGCGTTTTCTAGCTTTCAGTTCTGAAGATATTTTTCCCTTTTTTTCTTTATCCTTCAGTTGCTCTCTATCTAGTTTCAAATGATAACCCTGGGTCTGTCTGCACAGTTGCTAAATTCCCATTATCTTAGACACAGACTGGAATGAGCTCAACTTTTAATAAACAAATGATAGTTTACTGTAATGTTTAGACTGGGAATTACTTAATTACAATAATAAATAAAGAGAAAAAACAGGCATGCATCCAGGAGAGAAGGACTGAACTGCAGTCCGTCTTTCTGAACAAACTTTAACTGTAGGAAAGAAAGACAAATTTAACGTAGCATTACTAATTAATACATTCACAAACATTTTTTGAAAATGGAAATTAGTATGTGGGACAAAGAAATAGTAATAAAAATATATTTTACTTCTGTCCTACTAAAAACTGAAAATAGTATCAATTGTGTGTTTGTTGGTATTCTTATTAATATGCCCTTACTCTAAGATTGACAGCTAGATTCAAGATTACTTATTTGTCAAATCCGCAGTTATACAAGTACAACATGTAGTGAAATGTGCCCGGAATTGGCCATGAGACTGTGCAATAAAGTTAACAAATTTAAAGGGTTGAACTAAAGTGATAGACAATATTTTGCTGACTTGGAATTTAGAGGTTTTCACCCTTAAAAATATATACAGTGCCTTCATCGGACCTTACTTTTATTCTATGTTAATTAGTGTTCTCTTATTTTAATTCTTACTTTGTCTTTTTTCTCTTTCTTCATCATGTAAAGCACTTTGAGCTACATTATTTGTATGAAAATGTGCTATAGAAATAAATGTTGTTGTTCAGAAAGTATTCCAACCCCATCAATTTTTTCAAGAATTTATCATGTTGCAGCCTTGGGCTAAAATGGTTTTAATTCTTTTTTTTTCACTTACCAAACAACACACAATAATCCAGAATGATGAAGTGAAAATAGGATTTTATAAATGTTTGCAAATGTATTAAATATACAAAATTGACCTATCAAATGGACACAAGTATTCACTTCATCTCATTCTGTTGATCATCATTGAGATGTTTCTACACCCTGTTTGGAGTCCACCTGTGGTCAATTCAATTGATTGGACACGATGAGGAGAAGCCCACCTCGATCTAGAGAAGGTCCCACCGATGACAATGTGTATCAGAGCAAAAACCATGCCATGAATTACCTGCTTAGAAACAGGATTGTGTGTCCAGGCAAAGACCTGGGAAAGGCTACAAAACAATTTTCAGCAGCACTGAAGTTTCCCAGTCCCCTCCATAATTCTTAAATGGAATAAGTTTGGAACAAACCGTGACTCTTCTTAGTTCTCCCTAGCTAGCAAAAAATTCTAAAATGCTGCTTTTGCTTTGTCAGTCTGTGGTATTGACTGCTGCTTGATGACGGCAAAATTAAGTTAAAGAATTTTAGCATAAGGGTGCAGAATAACAATATGTATTAAAAATGAAGGGGCCTGAATACTTTCTGAAGGCACTGCATTTATAGCTCATGATACTTTACTTAGCTGATAATTTCCCAAACGTTAAGGACCTAGTATTTGTTTCACATAGCAAAGAGTGCAAAACTGAAAGAAGGTCCACCATGAAGCAAAATGGATAACATGATGGATAAATGAAATACAAGAATGGGTTATCATAGCTTCAGATTAAGTGAAGAAAAATTCTTATGGTTGTAAAATTTAAATTGCACATACAAAATTTAATTTTCAATACCTCCATATGTCTTTTGAGGTTTGAATAGTAACAGAGCATAACCCTACAGAAATAAGTGTTTTTTAAGAAGTATATATTCACAGGGGGCGGCACGGTGGCGCTGCTGCCTCGCAGTTAGGAGACCCGGGTTCGCTTCCCGGGTCCTCCCTGCGTGGAGTTTGCATGTTCTCCCCGTGTCTGCGTGGGTTTCCTCCGGGCGCTCCGGTTTCCTCCCACAGTCCAACGACATGCAGGTTAGGTGGATTGGCAATTCTAAATTGGCCCTAGTGCGTGCTTGGTGTGTGGGTGTGTTTGTGTGTGTCCTGCGGTGGATTGGCACCCTGCCCGAGATTGGTTCCTGCCTTGTGCCCTATGTTGGCTGGGATTGGCTCCAGCAGACCCCCGTGACCCTGTGTTCGGATTCAGCGGGTTGGAAAATGGATGGATGGATATATTCACAGGCTGGGCTATCCTCCTCTGTCCCTCTGAAGAATAAGTTACCCTTCTTTCCACAAATTATTGCATATTTATGATATTTCAGAAAATCCTATTCTGAGTAAATTGATTATAAGTTCCGGTGTTACCCTGATTCATTAAAACATGTTTACACCGATATTAAAAAAACGTACAGAATGTAAAAAATTGTAATGAATGTTGAACTTGTAAGTTCATTTGGTTAAAAATCCAGTCCAATATTGAACAATAAAATAGTATGAACTATGCGGGGTATAGAGATAGAGATATTTTCTTGTAGGAATTTGGTGTTTATAAAATAATGTTCATTACTTTAATAAATTAATAATTGTAAGACAGTCATCCCAGCCCTCTCCAGGCTGTACTGCTATGTCAGAAAAGGCCTAAGAGAAGGTTTATGGATGTGGTGAGAGAGGACATGCAGGTGATGGGTGTGACAGAGGAAGATGCAGAGGACAGATGGAAACAGATGATCTGCTGTGGCAACCCCTAATGGGAGCAGCCAAAAGAAGAAGAAGATAGTCATCCATTTATTCACCCATTCATAATCCCAGTTGTTCCAGTCACTCACTCACTCACTCACTCACTCACTCACTCACTCACTCACTCACTCACTCACTCACTCACTCACTCACTCAATCACTCACTCACTAAGTCACTCACTCACTCACTCACTCAGTCACTCTCTCACTCACTCATTTACTAACTCAGTCACTCACTCGCTGACTCACCCACTCACTCACTGACTCACTCACTCACTCACTCACTGACTCACTCACTCACTCACTAAGTCACTCACTCACTCAGTCACTCACTCACTCACTTACTCAGTCAGTCAGTCAGTCACTCACTCACTCACTCACTCACTGAATCACTCACTCACTCACTCACTGACTCACTCACTCACTCACTAAGTCACTCACTCACTCAGTCACTCACTTACTCAGTCAGTCAGTCAGTCACTCACTCACTCACTCACTCATTTACTAACTCAGTCACTCACTCGCTGACTCACTCACTCACTCACTCACTCACTCACTCACTCACTCACTCACTCAGCCACTCAGTCAGTTACTCACTCACTCAGTCACTCACTCTGTCACTCACTCACTTAGTCAGTCACTCTCTCTCTCACTCACTCACTCACTCAGTCACTCACTCACTCAGTCAGTCAGTCAGTCAGTCAGTCACTCACTCACTTACTCAGTCACTCACTCACTCACTCACTCACTTACTCAGTCAGTCACTCTCTCACTCACTCACTCACTCACTCACTCATTTACTAACTCAGTCACTCACTCACTGACTCACCCACTCACTCACTGACTCACTCACTCACTCACTCACTCACTCACTCACTGACTCACTCACTCACTCATTTACTAACTCAGTCACTCACTCGCTGACTCACCCACTCACTCACTCACTCACTCACTCACTCACTCACTCACTCACTCACTCACTCACTCACTCATTCAGTCACTCGCTCACTTACTCAGTCAGTCACTCACTCACTTACTCAGTCAGTCACTCTCTCACTCACTCACTCACTCACTCACTCACTCACTCATTTACTCAGTCAGTCACTCTGTCACTCACTCATTTACTATCTCAGTCACTCACTCAGTCACTCACTGACTCACTGACTCACTCACTCACTCACTCAGTCACTCTCTCACTCACTCATTTACTAACTCAGCCACTCACTCACTGACTCACTCACTCACTCACTCATTTCCTAACTCAGTCACTCACTCGCTGACTCACCCACTCACTCACTGACTCACTCACTCACTCACTGACTCACTCACTCACTCACTCATTCAGTCACTCACTCACTTACTCAGTCAGTCAGTCACTCACTTACTCAGTCAGTCACTCACTCACTCACTCACTCATTTACTCAGTCAGTCACTCTGTCACTCACTCATTTACTATCTCAGTCACTCACTCAGTCACTCACTCACTCACTCAATCACTCACTCTGTCACTCTCTCACTCACTCATTTACTAACTCAGTCACTCACTCGCTGACTCACCCACTCACTCACTCACTCACTCACTCACTCACTCAGTCAGTCAGTCAGTCAGTCAGTCAGTCAGTCAGTCACTCACTCACTCACTCACTCACTCACTCACTGACTCACTCACTCACTCACTTGCTCTCACTCACTCACTCACTCATTCAGTCACTCACGCATTTACTCACTCACTTACTCACTCAGTCAGTCACTTTCTCACTCACTCACTGACTCACTCACTCACTCTCTCTCACTCACTCACTCAGTCACTCACGCATTTCCTCACTCACTCAGTCACTCATGCATTTCCTCACTCATTCACTCACTCACTCACTCAGCCACTCAGTCAGTCACTCACTCACTCAGTCACTCACTCTGTCACTCACTCACTTAGTCAGTCACTCGCTCTCTCACTCACTCACTCAGTCACTCACTCACTCAGTCAGTCAGTCACTCACTCACTCACTTTCTCTCTCACTCACTCACTCACTCATTTACTAACTCAGTCACTCACTCACTGACTCACCCACTCACTCACTGACTCACTCACTCACTCATTCAGTCACTCGCTCACTTACTCAGTCAGTCACTCACTCACTTACTCAGTCAGTCAGTCACTCTCTCACTCACTCACTCACTCACTCACTCACTCACTCACTCACTCACTCATTTACTCAGTCAGTCACTCACTCACTTACTCAGTCAGTCAGTCACTCTCTCACTCACTCACTCACTCACTCACTCATTTACTCAGTCAGTCACTCTGTCACTCACTCATTTACTATCTCAGTCACTCACTCAGTCACTCACTGACTCACTCACTCACTCACTCACTCAGTCACTGACTGACTCACTCACTCACTCATTTACTAACTCAGTCACTCACTCGCTGACTCACCCACTCACTCACTGACTCACTCACTCACTCACTCACTCACTCACTCACTCACTCACTCATTCAGTCACTCACTCACTTACTCAGTCAGTCACTCACTCACTTACTCAGTCAGTCACTCTCTCACTCACTCACTCACTCACTCATTTACTCACTCACTCAGTCAGTCACTCTCTCACTCACTCATTTACTAACTCAGTCACTCACTCGCTGACTCACCCACCCACTCACTCACTCACTCACTCACTCACTCACTCACTCACTCACTCACTCACTCACTCACTCACTCACTCGCTCTCACTCACTCACTCACTCACTCACTCACTCACTCAGTCACTCACGCATTTACTCACTCACTCACTCACTCACTCAGTCAGTCACTCTCTCACTCACTCACTGACTCACTCACTCACTCTCTCTCTCTCACTCACTCACTCACTCACTCACTCACTCACTCACTCACTCACTCACTCACTCACTCACACCAGGCCACTCAGAGTCATCAGTGAACCAGCTGTGGGGAATCCTTCTTATTTCTTCTATTATTTTGCTTTTCCAAAAGTACATCAGTGTTAGATTTACATTTGTAAGAAATGTAGAAATGTTTGTGTTTTTTCTGTGTCTTTAACTCATTCAGTCATTTTCTTTTCAATTCACTTTTTCTGTGGAATTTGCTCTCTTTATTATATCTGAATTCTTGCAAATAATGATAAGAAGAGCAGACACCTGTGCAAACAACACTAAATACTGAAGCACAGCTATTTTAGTGTTAGTGCTTATTAGTAAATAACGGTATGAATAATCAGAAAGCTAAAACAAACAACTTATTTAAAAGCATAAAATAACCATTTATCCTTCTAACACACAAAAGCCTGTCTTCATTCAGTAAAAATTGACCATAACTTGCTTGTAATTTCTATAGTGGCACAAAAAAGAGCACGCACTTTGGGAAGTAACAATTTGCTTAGTTAAAATTGGTGTTCAATTAAAAGAAGAAATTGATTGGGTTGAAAACTTGCAGCCACAGTGGGCCACCAGGACTGAAGTTGAGAAGCACTACTCTATACAACAGTTCCAAATATAATATGAATAGCACAAAACATACCACTGCTAGAACATTCAGTATCAATCATTATGTATAAAGCCTATGCATGTATGAAAAGTGGTCGCCTGTCCTGTCAACAAAGCAGCAAGCACCCTTGGATAGAATGGTAGTCAATGCACTTAAACCAAACCGATTTAGGGTCACCTGTTCATGTAACAAGTAAGGATTATTCTGACAGTATCCACGCAGATGCAGAATGATATTTTGTCAGAAATAAATCATTGGCTCCTGAAGCTGTGAGACACCACCCAAACCACAGTGCCGCACATGTTGACCAAAACGCAGTTCAAATATCAGAAGTAAAAGTAAAGTCAAGAAAACAGTCATTTAGGGCAATAGTCGAGGCCAATAGCTCTGTTTAAATTTTTTGTTTTGTTGTTTTTTTTCTCATCGTACAATAGATTCTCATTCTCAAACCCACTTAATCCAGTTTGGAGTCGTAGGGGGCTGGCGCCTGTCCCTAAGGAAAACAGAACTGTAATGTAACTTTAGATTTTAATACTCACGCGTCCAACCACCTATTTTAGAATAACACTTTTCAATAAAGTACTACAGACAGGGTATTGTGTAATGGGCAGCCTTGACTCTAATGTACTGCACTTCATGCTGTGAGATGCTGGTTCAAGACTGACTGTAAAAGGGATTAACCACAGTACCCCAATTCTGCACTTGTGATCAACTCAAATAAAGGCTGGTGTAAAATATAAAAATAAATCTTACTAAAAGGAAATGATCCTTCAAGCTCTCTAATCACAGTAATGTCCATAATATTATAATGAACATAAAATGTTATATTGTATAGGTGATCAAACAAACTGGAATTTCTAAGGATCTGCACCAAAATCACACATCTTTAGTTAATTTCAATGTACTGATCTTTTTTGAGAGAGAACATGTCTTACTGAGCACACAAAGCTTAATATATACAACCAAGTTTAAACTTTAAAGCTTTATAGCTTAATTAGCTAATAACCTACGCATTCGTTTCAGTTAAGCTATGCATGTGCTACCCTACAAGATGACGGTGGCTGCAGCCCTATTACATTTGGCCTACTCTCGTTTTTAAGTACACAAAGAAAAAGTAAATGTTGGATTAGGTTTGAATCATTGGTCCTACATCCCAGCAGCCTTTCATTTCTCTTTTTGACGATAGGCACTTAAGCCCCAAATCCTCAAAATGGTGAGGGTGAGAGCCCCCCAAATACCGCAGCATAATTTTTTTTACGTTTAGACGCTCACCCAATATCTTGTTTGTCCATTAGCAACGCATTCGCAACAATATACTTTTACTAAAGGTAATGTCTCCATGTTGTGACAAAATAGTTAACAAAGTACATTCTCTATGTGAGCATAAAGAGAGACATTCACTGCAAGCTCAACGGTTTCTTTATTTATACCGCATAGCCATAATTCATTTCTAAAATGTTTACCCAGTTCAGGGTCATAGGGAGCTGGTGCCTAACCCTGCAACACTGAATACACAGGGCCTCATGGGCCATTTGAATTCAATATTTTATATCAATTTATAACACCACCTTGTTAACCGCACTTAATCTAATTTAGAGTTGGGTTTTGGGTGACCAGATCCAATCCTGGCAGCACTGGGGGCAAAGGAAACAACTGAAACATGATGGGCTCCAGCAATGATAGAGCATTTATATGAAAGAATTTATGTTCCTTTATATTAAGCAGTTACTTTGAAAACAAAGTCAGGAATGGTCATATGTGGACCATATGTTTATATAAACATGTGAATAGACTTTATAGACTAATTGTTTTCACATTTACAGAGTGAAGTGAAGTTATATAATCTTATTAACTAACATTATAGAACAGGCAGTTCTTCATCTTTTAACCTAATTTTTAAAACTAAACTAAACATTGTACATTGTAATTATCACTTTCTGTTGTTTGTGTAAAAGACACTGTCTGTATGTGTTGGGTCATTATAAATTTAAAGTGAAATGCTGACTTTATTTTAATACAAATGCAACTCTTAACAGTACACATTATGCAAAGGATTTTGCTCATGCATTTCAATGTCACCAAATAAATGAATAATAAGCACACTCTTATATTTAGGTGTCTATAGGAAATGCACAGTGTACGCCAATCTTACTCTGAATGAACCTAAAATGTGAAAACTTCAAGACAGAAGCGCTGAAATAATATAAGCATAATAGTTGTTTTTTCCTTGTAGCGAGGCTTACTTTTCTTTTACTTACTTAGTACTTTGGCTGACATCTTATTCCACGGTGACTTTCAACATTTGAGAGATATAATTGGTTACATTTCTTTTGACCACAACCCTTTCCCTACAACCAGTTGGGGTACAGACAGGTGAAGTGACTTGCTCATGGTCACCCAGTGTCAGTAGTGGGATTTGATCTCCAGAGCCTAACCCACTATGTCATACTGCCTGCCCTAAAGTATTAATACGTACAGCTTTTATTTATTTTTTTATTTGGTTGCCCGTGTTTTTAATGGATAGCAAATGTTAGGTGTACTGTTACTTTCAGCGTTTCAGATACAAGTGTATTATGGGGGCGTATGGCCTTGTACTCTGCGACGGATATATCTGAGAGTCTCTTGGGGTGATGTCGTGGCAGAGTGGCGTAATGGCTAAGGCTTTGAACTTCAAACTTGCAAAACTGTTGATTTGATCCCCACCTGTGATTCATTGCAGGACCCTGAGCAAATCATTTAAGCTTACCTCCACTCTAGTTGTAAAAAGAAAGGCAATGCAAAACACAACTGCACAATGTCTGTCTACTTGATTAATGAAGAAAAGATGCTCTGTAAAAATGAATTTTGTTTGTTTGCCTTACACCCAATACGTCACATGATTCCAAATAAGATGAGATTCATGGATGGGTCTCTCAGCATTTTGGAAGGTGACCTCAAAACCACTTCTGTGGCCTCTACCAACCCTTAATTTTAAGCTGCCTGTCTTCTAGTTGAGCGGTAGTTTGGCAAAGCCAATGGAACAGGGCACAGCTTCCGAAATGCAGTCTAGCCGAATATTTATTGACCTGTTTTTTTGGAAGCATCTGCTTTATCACACTAGACAAATGTTTAACTGGTTGAACAGCTACACAAAAATGTCTGTTGGATTTTTCATGCCCCTTGTCATAGCTATAAAAGGCGACAATAAATTCCATTCACATTGCTCCATTATTTTTGTGAAGCACTTTCACCTTGGAATAGACAGAGCCATTGTGTGTAATTAGATGAGTTATGCTTTGCTTTTGGTGGTAAAATAATGATTTAAGATTTCATACATGGGAGCATAGTGGTCCGGTGGTTAGTGCTTTTGCCTTACAGCTCTAGAATTACAGACCCTGATATTTTTTGTGTGGAGTTTGAACACTCTTCCCGAGTTCATTTGTGGGTTTTTGCATGGTTATGGGGGTTTTTCTCCCACACCCCAAAGACAAGCATGTTTGGTTAATTGGGGTTTTAAATCGCCTCGAGGACAGAGTGGCATGCCATCCCGGATTAGCTTCCACTAGCATAGGCACTACTACCCTGAACAGGATACACAGGTTAGGAAAATCTCTCTTCCTATCTACCTATCGATCTCTCTATTTATAAGGATAATATTTCTGTGGCTTACAGACAGTATGCAGTATGAGAGACGTAAATACATGACAACACCATTTGATACTAAAGTGACGTGTAAGGATTAGCCGCACGTAGAAATTAAATCCTTGTTTACTCTTCAGATGACTGAACTGCTCTGCAGGTAATGGAAAAAAAAAACAACTTTTTATTACCACACGATTGCTGACAAGAAAAAGTTAGAAGTTTGCAATAAGATTATCAAATCTTCTATCCTCATTTAACTTTGCTCCAAGCAATCCTCCATGAGTTCATTTATTTTGGTGGTGAATTTAGTGCTTGGTGGAGTTATAGCTTCCAGCAACTAGTGCCGGATGAATAACACAATTTGTCACTGCAGATTATGTGCCTATAGAGCTGGCATGGATGAGGTTTTGAAAGAGAGCCCGCGGCTCAGTCTAACACACAGCTGGATGACTACATTGCAAATGCTGAACCAAAGGCATCACAGAACGAAAACGGCGTGTTTTGTGCAGTATGTCATTATTAGCCATTAAACAGCAACTGTGTTGTTGATCACAGATTTGCTTCCTCTTTTACATCGAGTGGCCTTGTTGCTCTGTAGATGGTTTTAGTTCCATCCAAATTTTAAAACCCCTTCGTTAGAGGTTTTAAAAGAAGAATGTTATCGAAAAACATCAGATTTTCAAAATGCATCATCTAGTCTTTGACAGAGTAGCTGTGCTATGGCATTTATGTGCAGTACGTTTCTGAGCTGCAGGGAGCTATAAAACTTTACACCGTCTCCTCCAGTGAATACTGCTTTGTCACTTGACAAACATTACAAAAGCGCTAGTTTATATTTTGAAGTACAAAAATGCTGCCATGTGAACAGGGTCGGTAAACTGTAATTAAATACAGATCAGTTTCTATCAAAACATCCAGCACATACAGAGTGCAAGCTTCGTTCTAAACAAGTCGAGGGATTACTACATCCCACAATTATAGCAAGAGCTGGAGAAAGTTTATGTGCCTCAGTTGAACAGTTTTCAAATTAAGACAAATAAATCAACATTTACAAGTTAAGTAAACAGTTTTGTCACGGGGGCAGATCTGTACACTTGACCAGTAGTTTTAACAGCTCTGCGCTAAATACAACAGCAGCGGAGTGGGCCATTTACTTAATTATAGTAATTCACGATGCAGATGGAGTTTACTAATAAGAAAAAGTTGTGAATATTCTACCAAGGCTTTGAGTGGCTTGTTTACAGAACCTGATAGCTAAATATTACAGCAGCTTTGTTCAATGAGAACCATTATGATTAGAAGGGACCGATACTTTCACATCTGTTAACTAAATAATGCTGAAAAATACTTTAAATATATCAAGAAATAGTGCCCTGTAGCTTATTCGACACTGTCAATACTAATTTTATCAGATGAGCAATTACAGACATAATTAATATATGAAAAACAAGTTGACAAGGAGTGTGGGTATGTGACTAATAGTTACCAGCTAAATTAATGCACTGACCCAATATACGTTTTTATTTTGTAATGATTTTATTTATTTTTCCTTAGTAATAATATTTTAGAATGTCAATACTGAAACGTAAAATTAAATTAAGCCAAATTGACAGATTCGCATTAATTACTCTGTGTGTTAATGGAGCAAGGTAGGAATAGCGTTAACAGTTTTGCAGATCGCTGAATTGTAATGGTATAATCAGTAAAACAGATCACTGATTAGTAAGGTAATCAATTAATAGTGTCATCTGTAAAACAGATCACTGATTAGTAAGGTAACCAACTAATAGTGCAATGGGTAATACAGATCACTGACTAATAGTGTCATCAATTAATAGTGTCATCAGTAAAACAGATTGCTGATTAGTAAGGTAATCAATTAATAATGTAATCATTAATGCAAATCAATGATTGGTATAGTAATCAATTAATAATGTAACCAGTAATACAGATCACTGATTAGTAGTATCATCAATTAATAGTGTAGTCAGTAAAACAAATTTCTGATTAGTAGTATAATCAATTAATTATATGATCATCAATGTAAATTGCTTACTAGTATGGTAATGAACTGTGTAACAAGTAATACAGCTCGCTGATTAGTAAAGAAGTCAAATAATAATGCAATTGGTAATGAAACTCTTTAGTTAGTAAGGTAATACTAAATAGTGTAACCATTAATACAAGTCACTGATTAGTAGTCTAATCAATTAATAGTGTAATCAGTCAAAACAGATTTCGGTTTAGTAAGGCAATCAATTAATAATGTAATCGACAATATAAATCGCTTTTTTGTAAGATAATAGACTAACAGTGTAATACAGCTCACTGATTAATAAATAAGTCAAATAATAATGTAATCGGTAATGTAAATTGCTAATTAGAAAGGTAATCAGTTATTAGTGTAACAAGTAATGCAGATCACTGATTGATAAGGTAATCGATTAATAATGTAATTGGTAATGTAAATCACTGATTGGCATGGTAATCAATTAATAGTGTATACAGTAATGCCAATCTCTTATTAGTAATCAATCAATAATGTAGTCATTAATGCAGATTAGTGATTAATAGTGTAGTCAATTAATAGTGTAACCAGTAATACAAATGATTGATTTGTAGTGTAGTTTATTATGTAACAAGTCATTTAGATTGGTGATTACCTGTGTAACAAGTAATGTAGATGGTAATTAATAATATGATCATCAGTAATGCAGGTCAGTTAATAGCAGTGCAATCAATTAATAGTTTAATAAATTAGTTATGTATTTACTCATACAGATACCTGATTAATAGAGAGCTGATGATATAAGTAAACCTCAATAAATGAATGTCAGAATACGGCACACCAGTTAGCTGATTATTATTCAAACCAGCAGTTATAAATAATATTGTATATTTTAATGTTACATAAAGTGCATGATAAATAGCCTCAAAAATGAAATTTTGAAGCAAATCTGTTAGGAGGACTTAATTTGCATTCATTTGCAATACATGTATCCTGCAAATTTCTTTTAAGGAATGGAAATCAGCGTCACCCAAAAGTGCTTTCAAATTCTTCCAGTAAATGTTTCAATTTGTAAACTTGACACGTTATTCCCCCACACTGGTCTTTACCTCCACTGTTTACTGTTATAAAAACTCTGGCAAATGCAAATGCTGATGTCATGTTCCTTGCGCTGTCCTCCGATTCTTTTAAACAAACTCTAGTCATTAATATTTTAAGCTTCCCAAGCTCCCAGCTGACTCCTTTAGAAATCAATCATTCATCTCTGTCTGCTTCTTTCAATGCACATTTTGTTAAAAGAGCATCAATGGGACACCACTAGAAACGGACGTTCCACGGTTCAGAGCTGAAGACATGCAAGACAACAGTGATCTGGCTGCACTTTCCTCAAACACAAGTCAACCCCAGACATGAAATGGAAGTTGGAAGGCATCCTTACCGTCAGTGCTGAGAACTTCTGTAGGTGAACTCTGTGGATCTGCAGAATCATGAACACAAATACAGAGCAAAGTTGCATCCTGATAGTATGTTCTTTTCCCCACTTTATGTAATATTTTCCTCTGATGGTTTCTGACTCTCTTGTTTTAGTATTATATGTGTATTGATTTTGTTTTCTGCAGGAATTGTATGTCCTGAGATGCTGTTTGTTTCTCTTTGCAAGTTGTTAAAATAGGTCCTAATGACCACTGCGTAAAATATCTCTTGCGAAGTTTACTTCCTTCTCACACAGCCAAATCACTTTTTTGCTTGCTTGCAGCTTCTCTTTTGGCATTTCATTTGGTCTGCCCTCTTCTGATCTTCTGCAGTGACGCTTTCTTCTTCTTTGTCTTCTTCTCTTTTCTCCCCCTTGCCTCTTGTATCCCCCCCTATATGTCAGTCAGATCTCTTATCAGATGCTGGCTCTCCCTTGCAGGTAGGTAGGTTTTTCAGAGCTGTCTCATCTGCTGGTAGCTTCAAAAAGGAATGGATTCTTTTCTTATGTGTGAGAATGTGTGTCTGTGTCTCAGCATATGATAAACCCTCTTCAGGCAGTGCCTCATTGAAAGAAAGAAAAAAAAAAAGGCTCTTCCCTCAGTGCACACTTAGGAGCGAGTCTGGGAGAGAATGAGGTGCAAAGCCACAAAGCACACTCTTTCACTAAGTCACACATTCATGCACACTTTCCTCGCTCTTTCATTCTAGCCGGCCTCCAAAGACTATCTCCTCCCAGTCTTGCTGATCCTGTGCTGATTGATTGATTAACTCCCTGACAGTAGATTTACTCTCCTGCAATTACTAACCCAAAAGAGAGAAGAATGATTTACAGCCAAAGGTCTGGCTGGCTTAACAAATAGCAATAATGAAAAGACACATACACTTTTCTAAAGGTATTTGCAAAAACTGGAATAAAAATAAAATTAAGAGAAAAAAAATAAAAAGTCCAGTTTCTTAGTGGAAATAAATGAACATACAGTAGGTAAAATGCAGGCTCTTTTATGCTTTTAAGTGTGATGGCATCATTATGCTAGTTTAAACTCTGGAACACCAACAGTTAATTGTCTCTTTTGCAAGTTTACACTGACATTTTAACCAAAAATAATAATCATAATAACAATAATCATCATAATTATTAGTTTAGGGTTTTGAGGATTTTAATGCAGAGGAACTTGTGAAACTTATTTGGATTTTACCAATTTCTGATTCTAAAGTCTGGCTTTAACATAAGGCTGTGAGTGTAGCCTAGTGGTCAAAGAGAAAAGTAGACTTTGAGCGTCCCACCTTTTCCAGTGACAGCAGTGAATTTATGGTCTAATTCTTCCCTCCACTGAGCTGGAAAATTGGATGTCAGCAGACCCTCCTTTTGGTTAAGAGTAAAAGCAAATAAAAATCAACAAAAAGAAGTGCATAGGTTTGTCAAAAATGTCAGGTGCTAATTAGAAAGGTATATTTGACTGTTAACTTAATAAGTTACACAATCAGTTCTCCATAAAATGAATGCGTATAAACTGTATATGCTATTCATAACTGGATTCAATGTGTCAAAAATAAATGAATACATTAAACATACTGTGCGTTATTTGTTCCACTCTGTCATCTTGGTTATTTCAATGATGAAGCATGCATCAATAATAGTGAAAATATTGTGTGACTCTGCTGTGATGGATCAATGAATCTTATGTCCCGAAAAATGAACGCTCATGGCATAAATTTTATTTGTGAATATTTGAATCTTCGTGTGTTAAATTAAAAAATCTGCAAGGTACTGTAAAAGAAAACATAATAACAGAATAAAGACTTTGGATCCCAGATGGGAAAACCCTGTGAGGCGAGTATGGAGGAAGCTGTCTTCATAACATTGAAGTGCAGCAGTTGTTGATACAAGGGACCCCTTTGTCCTGTTCAGCGATGGTCAGTCTCAGATCAGGGTTGACGATCTACATCCTGGTCAGTAAATCTATGGATGGAGGGGGAACAGACATCAATTTTCGTCTTCTTCTTCTTCAGCTGTTTCCCAAAATGTTATCGGTTGTCCTTCTAGATCCTCTGTTTTCATTAGCAGCATACTGTAGACCAGTACCTTCAGATATCTAGCTACCAAGTATTCCCCACATAGGACTCAGCCTTCTTCTCAATCCTTTTCCTTCCACTGACACCCACTGCGGTTTTCCAACTGGGTCATACTCCCTGCTGCACAACAAAACCACCTCATCCAAATTTCCATGTCTTTCTCCACAATATACCTGACCCCTGCCATTTTGTGGACTTCAGCATTTTCTTTTCTTTTCCTTGTGACTAGTGATGGGCAATTCACGAAGGATTCCATTTTTTTAACAACTCTTTTCATTGAATCATACAAATCAATTTCCAAGCAATGAAAAAATTTATTCAGTGGAGCTCAAGGGGAGTGCTAAAGCGCGTGTGTGTCCTGAGTGATGTCTTTTGTTTCACTGATGCTAATAGTTGTTTAAAGTGTATGTGCACGAATCACCTGAATGACATGTCTCAACTCATTAACTTCACTTATGGTTTTTTGAGTTCAATCTATATCGATATCAGTGAACGAGAACTCTGTCACTGATGATTCTCTCATTCATCATACAAGTACAATACAACAATTACACAGCCAAATATTTAGTGTTGTTGCACTTTTGCATCAGGGGATCACCTTCAGAGCTTTTCTGAGGTATGTACTACCCCTCTGAAATGAGAGGAGGCGCTGGTGGTAACCTTATCTCCTCTTTTTCCCACCACAGTGCCAAGACAATGCACAGTGAGGGCAAATGACGTTCTCTCTTCCGGTCTCCAGCCCATAAATTCCGAGTGGGCTAGAAGGAGGTGTCATTTAGCTGACTGAGCGACCCGCAAAATGGAGCTCCCTAATTGACGGAATCCTTGTTATTGCAAGGCCAAAAGGGGCTATTTTGTTAAAATGCTTTATTGATATTTGCACCTTTAAGTTCATCTTTTTGTTTTCCCTTAAAAAGACATTGAAGTACAGTAAATGGGAATGGCAGGGTTGCCGCCCCAACATTTATTCTGTGTAGTTGTTATTCATCGCAGTGTGTATATGGGTCCACACTTATCATATATACACTTTCAAGGGTTAATTCGGCACTGTAATTTAATTTAACAGACATTTTACTGTGTAGAATGCATTAAAATTGCTTTGTTTTGTAAAATTAATTATTAGAATTGTTTTAAACTGAATTTGTAATAACAGTTTATTAAAACTAATCTGTTTATGTCCCATCAATAAATTACAAAAAACTGAACCTTATTTAAATATTCAAATTTCTAACAATTACTTTCTTTCTGCTTTACTTTAGCACACACCTTTTTACAGCTTACTGACAGCACTAGGCATGTATCATCGTGAGTCTCACGATTCTTGTTCACTTAATTTGCGATCAAATCATTACCCGAGAATGAGGTGCATGATTTTCATTCATTTGATGTACGATTTGAATCATTATCCAAGAACAATTCACACAGTTCTTGATCATTTGATTCACAAACAAATCATTACCCGAGTCTCAAGATTGTCAGTCATTTGATTTGATTTGCCAGCACTTCCGAGTCAGACAGAGAATTCAAGTTTTTCGTCAGGCCAGAAGTACTTCTGGATTTCTTTCCTCATGACTCCACAGTATTTCTGGGCCAATGAAAAACTTGAATTCTCTGTCTGACCCAGAAGTTCTGGCAAATCAAGTGGGAGGAAGAACAGAAGCACTTCCAGGTGAAGAACTATATAGAGGACTGCTGAAGACCTAGCAAGCATGCCAGAGTCAGGAGGTGTAGGACAGACCTTGCTGGGAGGTGTGGTGGAGGATATATAGTAATTACTTGCCTGTTTATTTGTGGCTGTGGTGCTTATGGGCACTTTAAAGAACAAGGAAAGAAATTAAATAACTTCTTGGTGTTTTAGCCTGTGTTTTGTGTCTGTCTGTTGGGGTTAGAAGGGGCAACAGTGACCCCTAGCGTCCACACATTTACACCTTACATTGAACTGATGTGTCACCCAGGGATGATTTCTGCCTTGAATAAGTTCCCTGTTCATCTGTGATGAATAAGCATGTTGAGAAAATGGATCAATAGAGGTGATAATTTCTCAGATCTGTCTAGTCCAATTCAGGATTGTGGTAACCGAACTCTGTGCAAGCAACATTGCACACAGGGCAGGAAACAACCCTGAATAAGTCTCCAGTTTATCACAGGACCCTCTTATGTGCACAACTATGCTCATACTGAGCCAGTTTCTACACACACACAGCTATGGGATGTGAGAAGACAGTGAAAGCACTGAGAGAATAAGTTGTGCAGACATGAGAGAACACGCACGCTTCACACAGACAGTGACAAGCAGTGGGATTTGAAACCAGGATAATGGGTGTATGAAGTGACAAAACTAACCACTGTACTACTATAATGTCACTTTCTATCCCCAATTGACCCAGACCAGGGTCTTGGGGAGGGGGCCAACAGGCTATTCCAGCTAGCACAGGGCACAAGGCAAGAGCGAACCCTGAACAGCACACCAGGGAGAACTTACACAAGCACACACAAAACCAACACAAGGGCAAATTTTGCCTTACCAATTCACTTATCCTGCATGTCTTTGGACAATGGGGGGGGACCCCATGCAGACACAGGAAGAATATGCAAAGTCCATGCAGGGAGGACCTGGAACACAAACCCTAGACTCCTTAGTGTGAGTAAACTGCGGTACCACTATGTCACCATGACAATCCTGCTCCATTATCCTGCAATTCTTTAAAAAACATTAAAATAGTGTCAGCAACTCCAATGGTTTCAGTTGCCAGACATTCAGTTCATTGTATTTTATGATTATGACTCAGTAAATTTGGCTGTTTCAACAGGAAAGACTTTCTTTTTGCTTGTTGATTTTTTACTTTTATTTAGGACACAGTAGGATTTTATTTTATACAAAATGATGTTGTTTGCACGGTGGCAGCTTCAGAGATATGGAACCCTGCATTCATATCCTGGTGCATTCACATTCCCTTGATTTGTCTGTGAGGTTTGCTATCAGATCCTAAAGATATCCACACTAGGTTAGCTGACAAATTTAAATTGGCCAAAGACTGAGCCATACAAAGGACTGTGCCACATCCTAAGGTGGTTCTTAGTTTGAATTTAATTCTAATTAGACAGAAGGTTCTAGAATCCTGTGGCCCTGAATTGAAATGGATGGATGGATAATGTGAATAATATAGTTGACCTCTGTTTCTCCATAATTCCATAACAGCATGTTGAGAAATACAGTACAGTAAGCTAAGGCAGTCAGTTCTCTTTCAGTCTAAAAGTTTGGGGTACTGTCCCTAATATAAAGTGTATAGTGTCCTGCACACTCGCTTTCTTAATCACTTGCTGATCCATTCCTTCTTTGAGTAGAGCTGTTATCTCTTTGTTAGTATTCTGTATAAGATGTGCAGTGTTAAGACCCACAGAATAGAACCATGCCTCCAAGAACAACCTTCTCCTGACAGTAGCAGATGTGAAAACAACATCATCTGAAAAAAGATACAAGAAAAGGACTGTAAAAAATCCAGCCATTATTTTGTAACCCACTTAAGATTCAGTTCAAGATAGCAGGACTCTGGACTGGGTAGTACTGCATCTCAGGTCAGAATCTCACACACAGGTCAGAATTACCAATAAATCTATTATATAAATCTTTGGGATAAAGGAGGTAAACCAGGAAAAAACCTACATAGTCATGGGGAGAACATGAGAGCTCCATACAGGCAGTATCCAGCTTAAGAAATTTGAAAAACAAGAGGAGAACATTCAGTCCATCATGCCTGTTTGTTTAGCTAACAGCCCAATATCTTGTCCACATTCTTCTTAATGGCTGTCGCAGTTTCTGCTTCTATCACATGTCACCATATCACTCCCGTTTTGCAGCAGCTTCACTGGCTCCCAGTTCAGTTCCGAATTCAATTCAAAATTCTCCTACTAACTTTTAAGGCTGTCCAGAACCTTGCCCCTCCATATCTGTCTGATCTCCTCCATGTTGCCATTCCCTTCCGTACCCTTAGATCCTCTTCCTCCATCCACTTGACTGTCCCCTTCATCCATCTTACCACCATGGGGAGCGGAGCATTCAGTTGCTCTGCTCCCCAGCTCTGGAACTCACTACCATCTGAGCTTAGAAATATTGAATCATTTTCACTTTTCAAATCTAAACTTAAAACTCATTTGCTTAAGACTGCTTTTTCTCTTTGATTACAATGCTCTGTCTGATTTTAACTTTTGCATTTTACTTTTGTTTATAATCTGTGTTTTTTCTATTGTTCGGTGTCCTTGAGTGTTTAGAAAGGCACCTACAAATAAATAAAATGTTTTATTATTATTATGATTATTATTCAGTTCTGTGTTCCATATTCCCACCACTCTTTGAGTAAAGAAGTGCTTTCTGGCTTCAGTCCTAAATCCACATCCCCTTAATTCCCACTGGTGTCCTCAGGTATCTGATTCACCATTAAGTTGAATGAATGCTGCTGGATCTACTTTATCAGTGCTTTTGAGAATTTTGAAAACTGTGGGCCTCATTTATAAAGCCTGCGTCCACATAAAAAGAGGCCTAAATTTGTGTGTATGCAAATTCCCATGCAAATGGCAAGATTTATAAAAGAAAACTTGACAGAAGAACATGGATACATTTATGGCAACTCTGACCCATGTGTACGCAGCATTTTGGAGAAACTGGGAAATGATGACTCCTTTGATCAAGCAAGGAAATGCAGTCGAATTGGCTAAATGATGGCTCACATGCATAGTAATAATTCATATCACCAAACCGTTAACATAATGTTGTTGACGTGACAAACATGTTAGACCTCAAAAACTGATGAATATGATGCACTGCCTGTATTTTAGTTCCCTTTGAAAAGAGCCAATTTTACATACAGTATTTACACTGAAGGAATTTTTTGGTTTTTCATCAGTTTATATTGGCTACTGTTGTCATTTCTCAGGAAAACTGGCGGACATGTCAGGAATATTTCAGGCAAGCTTCACTCTATTATGCCTGTTGTGCTAGAAGCCATTAACCAACAGGAGAGTCATTATGTCTGGTTTTTGTACGTTTTTGGTGCACATACAAAAAAAAATCTTTTTCCAACAAAAAAACAGCAATTTGCAGCAGTGGCTGGTTCGCCTAACATGATCAGAGTAATTTACTGCACACATATTGCAATAGGGGCACCTAGCAAGAATGAAGCTGCATTTATTAACCATAAGGAGTTACATTCCATTAATGCAAAAGTCATCCAAGATGTGACTGAAAAATACTGGCCTGGATCATCACATAAAATGAGGTAAAGTAGCTGTGACAGACGTGATGATGTTGTACGTTGTGGCTGGCTTGTTTGTGAGGTAACTGGCTGAACCCTCAGTGTTTCATATGGCCCGTACAATTCATTGTAACAGCAGTCATGTCATTACACGTGGCAGGTGATAGCGGCTACCTGCTCAGAAGTTGCTTCTTTACATCTTTCCCGGACCTCCAGGGTGCAGAGAAGTGGCACTATGATGCTGAACATGATGTTGAGCTCTCAATTGTGGAGCACAGCTATGAATGCAAGTGGTGGGCTTTCCGTGTGTCAGGAGTGAGGCTGCTTTACCAGCCAATGAAGCTCTGCTGCATCATATTTGCATATGTATAAGGTTGATTAGCATACTCCATATATGGATGAGCGTTGTGGGAGGTGCACTAACGTAGAAATGTTTCCAAGGTGGTTGTGATTTCTAAATGGTAAATTGCATAGATATTTGCGTATGCCAGGTGTAATAAATCTGATTTTTTTTTTTTAACTGTTGTCACACACATGCACTTAGGAAGCAGCCAACAAGCTCTAAGGTAAGTGATGTGACACGATATACGGGGTTGATTGTGAGTACTAATGCCTGTCTCTCTCCTTCAACAGAACCAAAGAAGAAAAATAATCATAACTTACCTACAATACTTCCAGTTTCCCAAAATGGCCACTACACAACAATCCCATCTCCAAATACCATCGATGATTTCACTTTCCAGCTCCGCCGTGATGACGTCATTTCGTGGTTCCGCCATGATAATGTCACTTCCGCCTCTGCCATAATGATATCACTTCCAAGCCCTAAAGATGACGTCACTTCGGCCCTCCATAACAACGTCACTTCCGGTTACTATGGATGACCTGAATCTGGTTTCCGCCCTGATGACATCACTTCCGTCTCTCTGCTTTGATGTCATTTCCTGTGTTAAATCATTTCCTGCCACCATTTTATTGATATAAACCTCATGTACTAACTACAATACTGTCAAATGCTTTGGTTTTTGATCGATTTTGCCATCATTTTTTCATTTAGTCTGACGGACATTATATGGGTTCATTCCCCAACTCTTCTTGGAGTTTTCAGAGTGGTTTCATTTATTACACTGTATGCATTTTTTCTTCTTGCATGCACATATTTTCATGCTCAGATACACACAAAGTCTTATAAACGAGGCCCCTAAATTACATTCCCACACAGCCTAAACTGCTTGAGACTAAACAAGTTTAATTCTATCAGTCTGTCAGAATAGGACATGTCATTAGGTTATGGAATACACCTACTGTAACTGCTCTCCTCTGCCCAGTTTCAAGTGCTGCAACTTGGGACTCTGGAGATGTGACCTGCCAGTTGTAACCACTGTTTCGAAAGCAGAGATGTTCAGCAAAATTTAAATTTAAATTTGGTGCTATAAAGTGGAATATACTGGACCAAATACTGTGTGCATTCCTATACACCAAATTAATAAAATGCTAGTTCTTTTCCAAACATGCCAGAAAAAAAGTAAATTTTAACAATAATAAGTACTGTAAATGTAGAAATAACATTTGGCTAGCTTGGCCAAAGAAAATGGAAACATCTCTATGGTGCTGTGCATAATTTATAACTATATACAATGTTGCATATACCCCGATACAACTCCATGTGTGCATCTTTTGCCAAAACACAACTCTTACACAGTTAATATTGAGTTTCTTTCGAATGACAATAAAGCAGTCTGATATACCTCTGGGCAAATGAATTTAGTATTGTATAGTTTGTATATAAAAAGTCGCTTCAAAATGCGTCTAACAGAATAGTATCTACAGCATTGTGACATTTAATTTATTAAGTGGTATTTACTGCCCTCTGCTGGCCATTCCCCAACATTGACACAGTTTCTTTTTATCCTAGCTTTGTTGGCTATGCCCCTTGCAATCAAGTTCAGCAATGAAAGAAGACATCATGCAAAGGACCCAGAACCAAAATGCCAAAACAGCATAAATCAAGACACACTCAGAATCTTACACAATACTCATAAACACAACCACATAATAAATTGACTCCTCATTCCCAATTTTAATTTTTCAAAATTACCCTAATATGTAATATTATTTAGAATTTTGATAAAAAAAAACTTTTTATTTGCTACCTTCACTCTGCAGTGTCACATGTGCTTCTGCTGTATGAAGAAATTGGAATTCTGTAGTCCTATTACTGAATTAGTGTGGCATGGTGGCACAGCAGTTAGAAATGCTACCTCACAGCTCCAGGCTCCCAGCTAGGATACTGGCTTCCCTCTTGCTGTGTGGTTTTGGCACATTCTTGCCATTTCTTTATTGATTTACACTAGTTATCCTCCTCCATCCTAAACACATGTATGTTGGTTAATCACCTAGTACATATGATTGAGATTGTGGCCTCAGATGAACTGGCCTTCTAGATTAGAGCTGGTTCTTTTCTAGTGTCCTGAGGCATTCCTTTGAGAACTCCCTCCATTAGTCACTGCAATCTGGAAGAACCACTCACAGAGAGCCAGGTAACATGGAGGTCATCTGTCCACTAATCTCTAGGTAGCTGGGAGCCATGTATAACATAAAGGGCTTGCCTACTGCCTACTTATCAGTCTGGTGGAACATCCCAACATCCCTCCTTCCTCAATCATTGTCTTCCATGCTTTTGCATGTCCCAGGAACTTCCTATGTAAATGTGAGGAATAGTGGTCCATGATGCAAGCAGCCAAACTCCACTGGCATGACCATAATCATCTGATGAAGTTCACACCCTTGTCTTCCTTCACTGCCATCACCGCTAGTGTACACTTGACCAGAGCATCTTCAGCCCTGCTGTCCCAAGAAGTGTAACACTGTCAAATGGCGTGGTCCCAAGAAGGCTCTCTTTCCCAGTCCTCCTCCTACAGGTCGAAGCAACAAATGGCAAGTGGTTGAGAAATAACACTTTTTGGAACAGTACGATACCTGGAACTCTGCTGGTGTGTGAAGTGAGGTGACTAGGTGAACGCCTCAGGTGGCACTTTGCTAAGGATGGCATTTTCATGCAAAACTATTATTATGAAATAATATTATAAATAAAATAATTAAGTATGAATCTTAAGAATCCAATACACACCAGGTGCCTTATTTATATACTGTCTTTAAAATAGTGAGAAATATTTTCATTTTAAAAGTTATAAATTTCACAAAGTGAGCATCCAAGAATTAAAATGGCACATTTTGAAAGTGCATGTCAGTGCATGATATTGTTGTTCATACTCCCAATTTTCACATATCATGTTGTGTATTTTTGATTGTTTTTTTGCTGTTTGTTATTGTCTGGAATGTAATTAAAGTGTCAGTCACAGGTACAAAATCTAATAATAATAATAACAATAAGAATAATTCTTCACATTTATATAGCACTTTTCTCAGTACTCAAAGCACTTCAGTGAGTAGTAGGGAGCCACTTCAACCACCACTAATGTGTAGCATCCACCTGGATGATGCGACAGCAGCCATTTTTGCACCAGTGCACTCACCATACTGTTAGGTGGCGAAGTGATGAGAAAGAGGGAGAGAGACAATTAGAGAGAGGGGATGATTAGGGGGTCAAAACAACTAGGCCATGGTGGGCAATTTAGCCTGGACATTAGGATACTCCCTGCTCTTTTACGAAGGATGCCCAGGGATTTTTCTTACTGTGCATTTTTAATTAAAAAATGGCAGGTGCCCTGTAGCTTGTAAGGGAGAGTTCAGAAACCGCCAGGGTATTTAGGGAAGCCTGCAGGATTAGTGAATTTCGTTTCGCTGTCAATTTCACTATTGCAAAACTCAATAAAGGTAATATCTTAGGAGTGTACAAACAGAACCAGGGAAGAATTTATACAGTTTTATTTCTTAATGCCTATTGTATGTGATTCATTGTTTCTAAGTTAATCTTTTTCATTTTTCACAAAAATTATTTATTTTTAATTATTTATTACTTTGTCTGTTGTTCCAAGGATGCACTGCATAAAAATATGTATTGTATGAGGGGGGGGATCCTAAAAATTTCCAGAATTGTTAAAAAAAAAACACCTTTATTATAAAACTTCCAGCAATTTCCTTTTAGTCACCTTCACACTACTCTCCTTGAGATGCAATACACTTATCTCAGCGCTTCCCTCACTCCTCAAAACATTTCCTGTACTTGTCTTTTGTTAACTTTTTTCCTGAATTTCTTTCAGAGTAGCAGATCTTCTCTTCAGTCTCAATTTTTAATTTCAGGAACAAAAAAAAGATCACAGGGAGCAAGAACTGGAGAATATAAGGGTGCGGAGTAACAAGCACATTGTTTTTGGTCTAAAGCTCTTTGACTGACAACGCGGTGTGTGCAGGCAGGGGCGGCCTTAGGCATGTGCAAACTGTGCACCTGCACAGGGCCGCCACGCCAATACATATTGAATATAAAACAGAAAGAGAAAATAACGACACAGCTGACAGCAATGTGGCCAAAAAACATTGTGTTTCTTGTTAATTAGTACGCTGTATTTGCTAATGTTGCTAAAGTAGGAGCAGTAAGCTATATGTAGTATTATAATGTTCTGCCGTAATGAGAATATCGTTGGCCGCCACTTGGTTTTCAAGTTACGGATATGCGCATATAGAAACGTGTCATGAGCACGAGGCGGCTATGCAGTGTCCACAACGGACGTGGCCATCCGCCGTGCATAAGATACCATATTGACATTGGCGGGGCGAAGGGGCCACCGATTCTTTCTCTGCCAGGGCCGCCACGAGCCTAGAGCCGCCCCTGGTGCAGGTGCTCTCTCATGGTGCAATGGGTAGGCCACTTCTCCAGACTATTTTTTTCCTGATGCTTTCCCATTAGAGCCCCAGAAGTTCAGTGTAATGCTGCTGATTAATAAATAGTCTGTCAACAGGGGTTCAAACTCTTTATGAACAAGTCTGTTATTGTCAAACAAATGTGATCATCATTGTCTCTTGAAAATCTAGCATGGGATTAACCAGGCCTGTAGGTACATGATAAGTGGCATCATACTTGATAACTACACCCTACTCCCATTCAATTAAATGATTCCTATAATATTTGGGTCCCCCCTTGGATGCTGATTAAATGTTTCATCTCATGCCTAGTGAGAAAATAAGGGAGTTATTATATTATATTATATTATATTATATTATATTATATTATATTATATTATATTATATTATATTATATTATATTATATTATCTTCATCTGCTACTGTCTTTACCAGAGACCCTCCAGTCTTACTAATTGCTTTTAAGACAGTAGACCAGTCATTGTCTTCAGTTGTCTCTTCCTGATATGGTCTCAGGCTGTACTAATTGCTTCTTTGGGGGTGTGCACAATGCTGTATCACATGTCAGTTCTAATTAGGCTCTGCTGGGATTTTTTTTTCACCAGCAAAAAACTGTGTCTGATATCTATATATATAAAAGAGAGTTGGGATCCGAGAGACTGTGTTTGTGGAGGGATGGAGAGTTAAGGCAGGTGGTGGAGTCATGTGATAATCTCCCCTCCCATTCACCTGATTTCATTCACTTCATTTCGCTCCGAGCTGAGCTTCTTTTTCCTTAGTGTTTAGTCGTTTCTCCTTTATTGATTTACTATTTAGTAGACGCGCTACTTACTGAATATTATTTTTTCCTTTTAGTGTTTCTTAGTGTTTAGTAGACGCGGGTGTGCCAGTGTTCCCGGCGGTGTTGCGGTTTACTGTTACTTTCTACTTCGTTTTTGTACTTTAGTGTTTAGTAGACTTTTACTTTACCTCATTTAGTGTTGTTCCCGGCGGTGTTGCCATTTTTTAGTGTTAGTGTCTACTTAGTGTTTGTGTTTAGAGTTATGGAAGGAGTGATCTTACCACTGTCAGATTTTGCAATGAATGAGTTGGTAAATAATGATTATTTATCAACAGATCACATGAGCAAATTCAACGAAATGTTAGCTTCGCATACAATTTTCCAACCTCAAGAGGTTTTGCTAATGTGGACTCCTGACATACCTATAATGCCCATTCCACAAAATGCAAAACATATTCAAATATTACCTTCTGCAGCTACTGAACGAGTGATTCACTGGGTGTGTACCCTATTATGATGGTGCTGTAATTCATGTCTATGACAGTTTAAACGCTGATAAAAAATTCAACCTCACCGAAGAGCAGCTTCGTTTCCTTCATGCTTTGTTTCCTTACAAACCTCCCATACTTTATGAAGACGCACAGCAACAATTAAATCATACAGATTCTGGTGTATTCTCAATTGCATTTGCTGTGTGTATTTCTTTAGGTATTGACCCAAGTGATCAAGTTTTTACTATTTCTTCAATGCGAACTCACAAATAATTTTTGTTACTCGACAATTGCTTCTATTCCCTGTTGAAAGTAGCTGACGGGCAACACCAGTTACAAGTATTCAGTGCGTTCAAAGACCTGTACGAAGTACGGCCACCCATAAAAGGGGAGATGACTCGGTGCAGGACATGGGTATTGAAACTACCTTGGCAGACATGCAATCAACGAGGCGATTAAACGGATCTCAAGAGACGTCTTCTAGGTTGGAAAAAAAGTGCTTGGCTGCCAAAACCATATATATATATATATATATATATATATATATACATACACACAAATATACATCTATACATCTGCACATATACACATATATATATATATATATATATACACATACTGTATATATATATATATATATATATATATATATATACACACACACACATATATATATATATATTTATATATATATACATACACCTAATTGAGGCAACTATTTTTACTGGCGGTGGCTCAGGGGAGAGAGTTTTTATTCCTTGCATCCCCGTTATACCCTCTGATCTCCCATTTCAATTCAAATGCCTACAATTTCTAGTAAGGCTCTGCTTCACAATGACAATTAATAAGTCTCAGGGACAGACCCTACAAAAGGTTGGCATTGATTTGAGGCAAGACAGCTTTTCACATGGCCAACTATACATTGCATGCTCAAGTGTAAGCTCAGCGCACAGCTTGGTCATATTACAACCGGAGGGGCGACCTGATAAAATGGTATACAAAGAGATCCTTAACAAATAATTATTGGTACATTTTCCCTCAGTTTAAAGCAGTACTTCGCCGCTGCGAGGCGCGGGTATTTTGCTAGTACCTGATACTTTTGGGCTCAATATTGATGAAACATTTTAGACAGGAGTGCCTCTCAGTTCAGCTCTCCCTCTCTTTTATGTTTAGATGAGCTCAAAGCTGTTCAGTAATAGATGTAGACTGCTGTTACCATCACTTTTTTAGTTATCATGGAGGCAGTCATCGTTTTTGGAGTTAAGAGTTACTTGGACCAGCTTAAGAAGTGAACATATGGTCACTGTGATTTCCTAGTTTTGTAGCTGTGGTGGTGTCTTCCATATGTAGAACTCAAAGCTACTTGATTCTAATTTCTAGACGAAAAGACAGTTTCTCTGTAAATAACTTTTATGTGACTTAAAGTTAGACACTTCAGACAACGCAGCAGCCGTATCTTCTTTTAGCAATTACACAATACTCAGTGTCCATTCCAAGACTGATCCATTTTTTCTAGACAGTCACTCTGTTGCATGGCATTGTTCTGGTGGGAACAGAGTCCTGGTGAAGATGCAGGCCTTGGATGGGCACATGGAATCATTGCCATATTAATGTCTGTCATGTTTTCTGTTGCATTGAATTTTTCTTTCAAATTATTTCTTAATACAGTGTTGGAGGTAATTTGTTTTGATATCATCACCTTGCATTGTAAGGCTGTTTTTCATGTGATATTTTAATCCTTGTATTTTTTGGGTTTTGGGGTTCACCATAATTGTCATAGTGTGACATCAGTAATATAAACACACCTTTAATAAAGGAATAAAAAAGAAAAGAAAGCAAACAACTACTTGGAGGTATAGGGGAAGACTTTGCCATTATCGACATTTCATTTGTTCCAAGTGGTGGGATTTGAATAAATAGACTTGGAGAGGGAACTGGAAAAGGTTGCCGTAAAAAGAAGTTGGACTTCCAGCTAGCGGTTTTATTCTAAATCTCAATTTAGGACAAGGGTTGAAATAAATCCATCTGGAGGACATGTGAGAGATATGTGTTTGTTTATGGCTCAATTCCACCTTCTGAACCTTTTCTTTTCTTCATTAAGATAAGATTATAATTATAGTCAAAAGGAAGGAACCAAAAGATTAAGGGTGTTGCAATAACACATGATGCACATGATTTAAGGTCTGCTATTTATTTGTTTTTCTTTTTGGGGATCTGGAAGGAGGTGTGGGATTAAACTACAAAAATGTATCATGATTATCATCATTAATAGTATTGTTTGGATGTTTAAAATGCAAAACAATTACATATACACTTATGTCATAATATCAATGACTTAATTGTAGCTATTGTGATTAAAGTCACAGACTGAAGAAGGTCTTCGATTTGGTTACTCTGGGTTGAATAACTTTAAATGATATTTCCTTCATTTTAAGGATACAGTTCTTGTACCTCCTGCTTTACCTATAGTCGAAACTGAGTCTAACAATGTGATCAGCTCCAACTTGATGTGGATGCAGGTTGCCCTCACTGCTGATTAGTTGTCCCACTTGCTCAATCTGAATAGCTAAATTAATGCTTGCAGATTGAGAAGAGGGAGATGCTGAAGCAAAGTTTGCACCTATAACCCTGTGATGACTTTTTCTATTATTTGTCATCTCCTCTCTGGAAGTGTCTTACCTTATTCTTAAGCAGTTGCCTGTTGTAATTCTGCCCCCAGTTAATAAACAGAGAATTCTTTGATGTCAGTCTTTCCCAGGATTACATTGGTCTTGTTATCCTGTGCTTAACATCACCATCTTCCTTGTAGTGAGCAGACTCCAATCCATCCTGGCCAGCACCCCAGTGACTGAGAACTTTCATTTCAGTCTCTGCATTGCCCTCCAATCTCTTTTTTGCATACTAACTGGGAGAATCATTTTGGTGGCAATTGCTTCATCTACCAATATCTTTCTTTCATTTAGCTCCACGAGAGATTGAATTGGTGTTGTCCAAGTCACATTTACATCATTTTCAGAGTCTGAAGGAACTCTCTTTTTTTGTCCGTGACAAAACTGTAAGAAAATAAAAATATTTTTCTTGGCTTTCTGCTCAAAAATGGTTAGGTCCCAGCACAGCATACAGCCTTAAAGCCTATTGGATTTGCCAGTTTTTATCATTAGGCAATCTACAGTTATCAAAAAATCCAAATAATGAAAAGAAGTACTAAAATAAGTAAAAGAAAAAGGTTTATTTTACAAAAACTAAGACAGACAGATAGATACAGAGTATTGGAGACAGAGGGAGCAAAATACAAATTACATTACATTTCTTTGATATCCCATCTATAAAGAAAAGTGGCTGGTCCACTTGTTTATGTCTTTGTACCTTCTCTTGCTCTCTCACTTTAATTCTCTAACATCTCCTCTGGCCTCTCTTCCTCCACCAGTTGAGAACCTTATAACCACAAATATCCTAACTTTAAGCTCACTAAGGCTATAACCAGAAAAATCTTTTAAGCCTCAGCCAGGAACCACTACCAAGGACATTCTAAAAATAATTTCCAGAGTCTGGAAGAGCCTTTGAAACTCTGGAAAACCCCTCTTAAGCCCTCCCCCATGACTGCCAGATCTCTACAATCTTGAGCCAAAGCTGCTAAACAAAGGACTTGGTAACTTCTGTGTTGTCTGTCCATTATAATGAGTAGCAGAAAACTACATATTGCATAAATGACATCCTTGTGCCACCTTATAGACAGAGGAATTCTAGCAGACATCCTGTTGCACCCTACTCTCCTTCCTATTCCTCTTTGCCTGGGTGTTTTTAATTCCAGGACTCAGTACACAGTTATAGGACATGGTGGCCCTAACAGTAGCAGAGTAACTTCCCAGGCATGCAGGCCTACAATACATTAATAACAATAACACATAACAACAGCAAATTACTTTATACAATCCCCAAAGCCCAATAAACATCAGAGCCAAATCTTAAAACAAAAATTGGAGTCAAAAAACACAGCTTTGGTTCAAATAACCAGTAATCAAGAACACAAAGAAGTAAGTCGGTAGAAGTGAGTGACACAAAAGCCACAAAATGACGGCGCCCATAGTCAAACCAAAATGGCGTCAGGAAGGACGATAAAAAATAATCGATTTTAAATAGACACTCTAATTACAATTCTACTTGCCAAATTGGATTACTTGGATGTTAAAATTCCCAAAACATTACCGTGATGATTTTTCTGGATTCCTGTAAACCCAAGAAAAATTTAAAAAGAACTGAAATCATAATGGTAATAAATTACATCCATCTTGCAAAATTAGATTGGTGGTCTTAACTTTTATTTTCCTTAACAGTACCTTCTGCCTGGGTGTCTGACCTGCCCAGCTCCTATCTATCCATTTTTTAATGTGCCTATCACTTTACATATTTCCGGGAATGCACACCATATGCCAGGAAGCAGGCCTGTATTCCGTGACAATCGAGTAAAGCACATTGACCAGTAAAATAATGAAATAATATTTTATACTTGACATCTTAAATGGCTTAGCTGTTATTTAAAGTGTAAGCACTGGAGCACAGACATTATTAAGTTCAGCAAGTTAATCAAAATATGTGGCCCCTATAATTTCTAATATAAATAAAAAAAAACTTAAGAGTAAATAAAGTTGTGTATTTGAATGCATTCTTTTTTATCATGACACCAGAGAGCAATGACATAATGTATGTTGTCAGACATGCTAGTAAGAAATTCACTGTACTTTTCGGTGCTCATGACAATACCAATACTACTACTTCTATCAGTGCCAGTTGAAGCCCTAAGTTGGGTTGATTGAGGCTGCCATCAGAGTTTGATGAACAGGGAGGAGCGCGAGTACATTCAGAAAGACAAATGGTGTCTCCTTATGTACATATCATATTAGAAATATATAAACAAAATACCCGTGTGTGTGTGTGTGGGTGCGTGTGTGTGTGTGTGTGGAGCAGTTTGCTCTGCTCACACTCAACTACAGCCACTAGATGGCCCTCCATGCACTTTTGAATTTTGTCAGTGCTTGCATATACTTCATTTCTCATTGCAAAACCTGTGTGCAGCAAACACCACTGCTCAACAACGATGTCGTACTAATAACACAGATGAAGAGACACAACGTCAAAACGAAGCAAATGCCATGGCTCAACAACGTGCAAGTGAAACACCTCAGCAACGGAGGGCAAGGCTTGAAGTTTTCATTAAAAGCATTGTCTATCTGGAAGTATTTTCTCGAGACAAAGATTAATAGGACTCATGTCAAGATATGTTATCGTCCATGTCTTCTTATGAAAGTCAGTGGGGCAACAAGCACAGGAGGGTCCATGTCCTCTGCACTGGGTAATTCTTAAGAGTTAGGTGATGCCTCTCCAAGTTCAGGAATATACTAAAAGTGCTTGGGAGTCTTCGGATTGTTTTTTTGTCCCAAAGACCACATGCAGCTAGTTATTATCATATTTCTACAACCTGGGAGGTGTTGGTGTCTGGGGTACATGTCCCTTAACTTTCATAAATGGTGCTCCTAATGGATTGACCGGCTCTGACTCCTACCACACACACACACACAAACACAATTGTAATTACCTTCAATGATGAACATCTTTAATATCTTTGGGACATCCATGTAAAACACCTGCCAGGATGGTAAGAACATGCAGTAGCCAGGGTTGACATTGAATTGAAATGTCTGCTGTTAGGTGCCAACCAATACACTATTGTGCCTCCCTACCTGGTATTTTTTTTTTTTGTTCATGTGTATCTACAAGTAAAGGTGGTTTGGACACTAGGTGGCACTGTTGCCCCTTAAACCCAACAGACGGACACGCAAGGACACAGGGTAAACACACCAAGAAGTAATTTTTTTATTCTTTTCTTCTTACAGTGCCCTTCAAGCACCACAGCCACTATAATACAAGTAAATCTCACATAATAATCACGATTCTCTCTTTCTCTTTCTCCTCTACACCTCCCAGCAAGCTTCATCCACCTCCACCCAATTCTGGCTCGCCTGCTAGTTTCCGACCCTGAAATACTTCTGTCCTTCTGATCATGTGACTTGCCAGCACTTCTGGGTCAGATAGAGAACTTAAGTTTTTCTTCAGCCCAGAAATACTTCTGGGGTTCCATTCCTGTGACCTTCTAGCACTTCCCGGCTATGCAAGCACTTTGCCTCCCATCCTTGTCTCACAGCATCCCCTGGCAGCACCCACGGTACCCAGCAGGGTTGTGTTGCCGAACTCCATGTTCCATAGTGCCCTGCTGGAATCTGGGACACTGCCGCAGTCCAGGGAAGTTGCCATCTAGTGTCTTGGGGGAGGCAGTGTTCTAACAAAGTTGCCTTCCCCCATCCTTCCATCTCAGGGGCATCCCGGCTGGGCTGAGCTTCCGACCGTCTCTTACAGTGGGCTTTTATGAGTTTAACTATAGCATTCCCTTTTGTTTTTTGTCATTTCATTTAGTGCTTCTCATTTCCATTTTAAGAAAAAAAAAAACTACCAAATCAATGGTGATAAAACTGACAAAGCACCATGTACAGTACATTATCATACCAATCAGTGTGAGATGTTGGAAAGTCTGGAAGCACTTTTCTAAACGGCATTTTCAACATCCAGTCAACCTTTGACCTGTAAATTCTATTTTTGAATTAATTATCTATCTATAATACCACTGACATCATATACAGTATGTTTAGATAATTTTGACAATATCACCCCAGTCTTGCATCTGACATTAAACCTACTTAGCATGCCGTAAGAAAAGTTAATCTGACTCAGTATGAATAATGTTTGGGTAAGACAAGTTGTAGCGGGGCTACATAGTAATAGTGTTGTCAATGTTAGTACTGAGTGCGTTTTGTTTTCCATCGTCCCGTTTGTTGTTTAATGTGTGTGTCAGTAAATGTCATCCCCGTAAATTCAGGGGGGACGGATGATGGAAAGACACCGCAGCCCCAAGATGGAAAGCACCTGTTTCCAATCACTATCAATTACATCTGACTCAGCACTATATAAACAAGCGAAGGAGAGAGGAGAAAGACGGAGACCATTTTTCACCACCACGAATCAACTTACCTGCTGTTTTTCCACATCGCGCTTTTGCACAAGTTTATTTTCATTCTGCTGGACTGACTTCAATTCCCTCATCACCAGAGACCCCGGGGTCGGATCATCATCCACTACGCGCTGAGGGTTCACAGTGAGGTTGCTCCATTTAATCCGGGAAATACAAACACATCTCTTAGCAGTTGAATATCATTCAACTATATCAGTTCAATAACATTGCCATTTTCCGTGTTTCATTCATTGTTGTTATTCGTTGTTGTTTGTTATGTTACAGGGGTAAGGGAGGGTTTGTTGTGTATTTATATAGTGTTGTCACGGTATTGCTCTGGTGGAGGGATAGATATATATATTCTACATGGTGTATGTGCAATAGTGTTTTGTTGTGTTCTGTTTTAATATATTCACTTATTTTTACATATCATCTGTTTTTGTGTGCTTGTTTAAACCGTCAATTGTGGGGAAAGTTTTCATTTGTTAGAGGTACGGCTTGTTATTTAGATTCAGCTCAGTAGTTTATCCAGGCCACAGGTCTTGGAAGTGTAGTTGCCTGCAGGGTAAGGGGTCAGCCGATACAAAGTGACTAGCACTGTAGCGTTTCTACATAGGGGGGTTACATTTTTGTATGTACAGTGCACCCGGAAAGTATTCACAGCGCATCACTTTTTCCACATTTTATGTTAGAGCCTTATTCCAAAATGGATTAAATTCATTTTTTCCTCAGAATTCTACACACAACACCTCATAATGACAATGTGAAAAAGTTTACTTGAGATTTTTGCAAATTTATTAAAAATAAAATAACTGAGAAATCCCATGTACATAAGTATTCACAGCCTTTGCTCAATACTTTGTCGATGCACCTTTGGCAGCAATTCCAGCCTCAAGTCTTTTTGAATATGATGCCACAAGCTTGGCACACCTATCCTTGGCCAGTTTCGCCCATTCCTCTTTGTAGCACCTCTCAAGCTCCATCAGGTTGGATGGGAAGCGTCGGTGCACAGCCATTTTAAGATCTCTTCAGAGATGTTCAATCAGATTCAAGTCTGGGCTCTGGCTGGGCCACTCAAGGACATTCACAGAGTTGTCCTGAAGCCACTCCTTTGATATCTTGGCTGTGTGCTTAGGGTCGTTGTCCTGTTGAAAGATGAACCGTTGCCCCAGTCTGAGGTCAAGAGCGCTCTGGAGCAGGTTTTCATCCAGGATGTCTCTGTACATTGCTGCAGTCATCTTTCCCTTTATCCTGATTAGTCTCCCAGTCCCTGCCACTGAAAAACATCCCCACAGCATGAAGCTGCCACCACCATGCTTCACTGTAGGGATGGTATTGGCCTGGTGATGAGCGGTGCCTGGTTTCCTCCAAAGGTGACGTCTGCCATTCACACCAAAGAGTTCAATCTTTGTCACATCAGACCAGAGAATTTTCTTTCTCATGGTCTGAGAGTCCTTCAGGTGCCTTTTGACAAACTCCAGGTGGGCTGCCATGTGCCTTTTACTAAGGAGTGGCTTCCGTCTGGCCACTCTACCATACAGGCCTGATTGGTGGATTGCTGCAGAGATGGTTCTCCTTCTGGAAGGTTCTCCTCTCTTCACAGACGACCTCTGGAGCTCTGACAGGGTGACCATCGGGTTCTTGGTCACCTCCCTGACTAAGGCCCTTCTCCCCCTATCGCTCAGTTTAGATGGCCGGCCAGCTCTAGGAAGAGTCCTGGTGGTTTCGAACTTCTTCCACTTACGGATGATGGAGGCCACTGTACTCATTGGGACCTTCAAAGCAGCAGAAATTTTTCTGTAACCTTCTCCAGATTTGTGCCTCGAGACAATCCTGTCTCGGAGGTCTACAGACAATTCCTTTGACTTCATGCTTGGTTTGTGCTCTGACATGAACTGTCAACTGTGGGACCTTATATAGACAGGTGTGTGCCTTTCCAAATCATGTCCAATCAACTGAATTTACCACAGGTGGACTCCAATTAAGCTGCAGAAACATCTCAAGGATGATCAGAGGAAACAGGATGCACCTGAGCTTAATTTTGAGCTTCATGGCAAAGGCTGTGAATACTTATGTACAAGTGCTTTCTCAATTTTTTTATTTTTAATAAATTTGCAAAAATCTCAAGTAAACTTTTTTCACGTTGTCATTATGGGGTGTTGTGTGTAGAATTCTGAGGAAAAAAATTAATTCAATCCATTTTGGAATAAGGCTGTAACATAACAAAATGTGGAAAAAGTGATGCGCTGTGAATACTTTCTGGATGCACTGTACTGTATGTCCTATTTGGTGATTGTTAAATGTTAATAACAACACTGTATCTTTAAACAGATTTACACGGATGGGTTTTGTGGGATTTATAGTTTGTAAGTGTAGGCACTGTAGATATAGAATCGGAACAGAAGTATGTGGTGGGACTTTTTGACTTTTCCATTTTCCACCAACTTCATCATCAGCAGCACCTAAACCCCTTTTTGAACTGAATGTTCATAGCAGATGAGGATTTTGCACGACCATCAGTTACAGGGATGGCGGTGGGTACCTTTTCTCCCAATGCTGTCTACAGTTGCTGTTTGTGAAAAGGTGCGCCTCAGAAGATCATTCACTTTCTGGACTCAGGTGGTAGAACTGTGTTCTTTACCCATATTTCCGTGAAGCAATTTACAAAAGGGGATTTATTCCATTATATCTTACCTTCTGTTAGCCATTGTTTGCTGTTCAGGATCCACATTCATCACTTGCCGTAAAGATATTTCCAAGACTATAAAAATTGTCATGGGGTTTGTTTGTGGCATTCATTTTGTATTTTTGTCATTATCATTCTTTGCTGTGTTTGTAAATAGTTATTATAGTAGATAGTTAATATATATTTGTTGCTGAATATATTAAATCTATTTGGACATTTTTCTGGTGTGTATTGTTAATATTCGGGTATTGGGGAGGAAATACTTTAGGACTTAGGTGATGGCTTGATTCCATCCATCCCTTGTTTTAAAAGCGCAGCAGCTTCATCATCTTTTGACACCCTCAGCATGCTTGGGGTTCGCTACAACACCTCTTGAGGAAAACACTGTTTAAATACCAATACATTACAGAGAAAAACCAGAACAGAATATATAAAGCACAGCTAACAAGTGAAGTGCGGACCAAACAAGAACATAACATAAGAATGCGAAACAGCAGAAGACGTGCTACAAGCAAATACAATAGTGTTAGGAATGCTAAATATAAATCAATGGATTGGCTCAACTCTCAACATGGCATCTACAGTGATAATATATACAGTATCTGTGCTAAAGACTGCAAGTTTCTCAGAACAAGTGCATAGTCTAGATGGTCAACTTGAAGGAGGCCTTTGTCAGAGTGAAGCTAACATACTTACGACACTTCTTTCAACTTCTTAGTGAAATGTACACTATATGACACCAGTCGTGAACTGTATTTGAGGCTGACATGATGGAGCCATTCTTTACAAAAACAGTGACTAAACTTCTCATCTATTTTTGTTTAAATTTAAAACTCTAACCACTGATGTATTTGGGTGTGTCAGTAACAGCCTGAGTTACTTATCTGGATGGACGAAATGATATTTTATTATCACAATGTCCTTATTTATTTATTATTTAGAATGCCAATACATAATTTTCAATTTTTGTAAGGTCCGTGTAGCTGTAGCTTGTGTGCCTTGATCTCCATCATTACTTACAGCCCCTGGCTGGTAAAATATCATTGTCGTATGTTTAAGTTTAACACCTTCTGACACATTTTTTAAATTATTGGGTTGATTAACAATGACTCCTCATATATGTTAATACTAACATTGGAAAAAAGTTTTTTTTTTTGCAATCACTACCACTCTTTCACAGGAAATTGCAAATTGCTTCAGGACCACCAACCAAATTTCCAAGTCATGATCAGTTAGACTTGTAAGTTTCTATATGTCAGGTTATGTGAGCGGACATTAGTGAAGCTGAATAATTGTGGTGACATTCACATTCTCAAAACAGAGTACTAGCAGCTGTATCTGCTGTTGACTGAGATAAAATTACCTATAGTGAATTATGAGTATTTGAAATCAGTGCCATTAGGAGATCTTTTTGAGGGAAAGCACTTAAGGATTAAATAAAGGTCATATCCTGTGAGCTCAGAATTTAAAGTAGTGACATTTTTTTTCACCTGCCCAAACACTGCTGAATAAAACTGAACTAAGCACTGAATATGTGTTATTAACGCTGTAAATTATTTTATGCTGGTGTGTTTGCCTCCTGCAAAGCATAAGACATAATTTACTTAGACTTTCATTCAGATTTACTACGATGATTAATTTTGAAGAAATGAAAGATGTCAAGTTATATTGTAAAAAGTGTTCAACCAAAATCAGGAAACATTATGTTTGGACTTGTAATGTGGTAGTGAGACTGTGTCTGGAGTATTGTGTGCAGCTCTGAGCAGCGTACTGCAAAAAAAGACATGGCAGCACTTAAAGCCGTGAAAAGACGGCAACCAGGTGCATCTCAGGATTACAGGAGCCCTCCAAGGCTGACAAGCTCAGAGAAAGAAACCTTTCTAAATCTGAGTAGAGAGGGCTGCATGGGGACCTAGTCAGGTTCCTCAAGAGAAATTTGGTACTGTTTGGATTCTAACAAAGGAGCTCTATATGCACCCGACCCGACACAGATTCACACGGAGGCACGTGTAAAATAAACCAAATATTTATTTTTCTCTTCACCTGTGGGCGCACGTCTTCCCCATGTCCCACAGGCAATATACAGTCCCAAGCACAAACACACACAATACAGCACTCTTTCTCTTCCTCTTCCACTCCTCCCTGGCAACCTTGTCCTCCTCCTCCCAATTCTGGCTCCCGGAGTGGTGGCTGCTGGCCCCTTTTATAGTCCACCCGGAAGTGCTCCAGGAGCTTGATTGCCGTGTTCTGGCTGCACTTCCAGGTGTGGTGAATACGTTGCCCATTCGGGCTCAGGAGTCCCAGCTGCAGCACCCCCTGGCAGTTCCTGCGGGACTCAACAGGGCTACACCCAACTCCAATTCCCACGGAGCCCTGTGGGAAACAGGAGGCACCGCTTCAACCCAGGGGGGCGGCCATCTAACGTCCAGGGGGAGGTATTGCACCGTCCAGGGCTGCTCCCCCTGAATATAGAGTGTAGGGCTGTCCCGGCTGGGCATGGACCAGGATAGAAGTGCAGACACTTTACGACTCACTATTCAACACCTCATTACCGCTAACACCTGCCAAGTGAGTATGCAGTCCTGGGATGGTGATCAGAGCATAGCTGCCCTTCACTGACCATGTTGCAGTGGTCTCTCGGTCTTCACTCTACACAACACCTGCAAGATCAGACCATATCTGAAGCATATGCAGTACAACATCTGGTCAGGGCTTTGGTCATGTCACGTCTGAACTGCTGCAACTCTCGGCAGGAGGGAATACCAGCATGTGTCATCAAGTCACTGCAGATGATTCAAAATGCAGTAACACATCTGGTGTTCAACCAGCAGAGACAGGCTCACCTTGCTCCTCTTTTCAGAAAATCTGTGCTGAAGTCTCAAGATAAAGTTCTTGGCTCTACCTGAACTTCAGAGGTAGCAGATCATTGTAACACTTTGCTGATAAATTACAGTGTTAGAGAAATGCTGAATTATTATAATGTTTAGATAACGTAGCCGTGAGGTTGTTGTTGGAGAAATACTGAGTGCACTTTTAATCATTGAACTGTAAAGTGTCTTGGTGTCATATTTTATACATTTCTACATGAGGTAAATTACTTTGGAAATTAACATTATGTCACTTACCCACTTCAATTTCAAGGTGCAGGAGAAGTGAGCTGCTGTGACTGAGGTTCATGCAAGATGCCTCACGGCCACAGAGACAAACATGGGATTGGGCATTCTGTTAGCATATAATGAGACTCCCTGCTGCATTCTGGTAGTGTAAGGGATCTTGTACAGTGATAAATGAATAAACAATATGTTTACTATATTACTGAATAAATAAAAAATAATTTTATTAGCAAATGAAATACATTAAAACACATCTAATGTCATAAAATTTTTATATGATAATACTTGGCCATCCAACCCCACCTACTTCTGACCCCACCCCATCCCACATCCTGCAGCAAGGTGTACTTACTTCAGCACACACAATTGCAGGTGTTTCACCATTGTGCCATCAGAATTGGGTGTTCAATGAGTTCAAGAAAAAATATAAAAAATATAAGTCGAAGTAATTGCTCTTAAGGTAAAATTGAAACACTAAACTAATCTGTAGATGAAGTCACACCAAATGTTTCCTTATTTTAAGATAGTGTGACAGATTAGGACGCTCTCGCTCCCTTGAACCCTCATACCAGACGTCAGACACCAGATAAAAGTCCAAAATGTTATTTATTATAATAATAAATGTGCACAAAGCACCCTCCACTCCACAACACTCCAATAAACAATAATCAAATAATCCTCCACTCTCCCAGATGCTTAGCCACCCTGCCTCCCAACTCAGCTCGACATCTGGGATTTCCCACAGTCCTTTATAGTCCTCGACCCGGAAGTGCTTCTGAGCCCTCAGTCCATGTTATTATCCAGCACTTCCGGGTCAGGTAAAAACTTCTCTTTTTTCTTCAGCCCGGAAGTATATCATTTCTTCCGTTCCTGTGACTTGGAAATACTTCCGGGCTATACAGACAATATAAATCACTGGGCCTCCCTGCAGCGACTCCTGGCGGCCACCATGGTATCCAGCAGGGCTGTGCATTAAAACCCCAATGTCCATGAGGCCCTGCTGGAATTCGAGGCACCTCCATGTTGCAGGGAGGACTCCATCTGGTGGCCTGGGGGTATTGGCCGGGATGAACAGCCAGCCATATCCCACAATAGATGTGTTTGAAAGTTGGCCAATGCTTTTCAGTGGGAGATTCTGAAATGTGTACAACACACTGTATTCAAGATATCTTGATGAACATTGAATTGTTTCTACAAATCGGTCCCCTGGGAGTCAAGTTGTTTCATGTGGACGGAGGGATATGGCTTTTGCAATAGGTGTTTTTTGTATTATATATGAAAGTACCTAAAAAAACATAAGTGAAAAGCATAGATGAAAGCTGGGATACCACATACCACAACACAGGAGCACACTTATGAAGATGGTACCTCTTGACATTAGCTTTAGAGGTGCTCTTCCCCATTTCAATTATGGAGGTGTGAGAATGCCAAAGGGCATCAGAATTTACTTTTCCCCAGGATTCACACACATACCTGTATTTAAAAAAAGATGTCTGCACTTTGAGAAGAGGATTATTGTTTTTCTAATATTTCTTCAGACAAGATTATTGTTTGCTCTCAGTGTACAGTATATAAATATTGCAGGGGTACCCACATACTTTATATTCTAACACATTGCTTTGTAGCTGTGCTACATGAATAGCGATGTCTTAAATATGTTCTGTGCTGAGTTGCGTCTTTCATAGCGTTTTCCCGTTTACATGGTCTATGTGTGTCTGTGTAAATGTTGTCCCGTGGAAACAAAGGGACAAGGATAACACAATGGAACCGTGACCCCTAATGTTAGTTTTCCCTGTCCAACCCACCAATTCCATCCGGGTCATTGCTATTTAAACATGAGGACGAAAGGAAAAAGGCACATACAACACTGTTATTTCACAAGACGATAAAGAGCCAAGAAAGAGCAACGATTCAAATCATTTAACACCTTTTCCTACTTGCTGCTTTCAACAACGGACAGTAGCAACTTCACCATCGCCACGCAAAACTCCAGGGTTCTGGATTAGACAGACACATGGAGGATTATATGGTGAGACTGTTTTTTGTCATTTGGGGAGAGGAGCAAGTCAACAATTTCATTCAAATATAATAACCGTGGGACACTTTCCAGCTTGACATAGTTTACACTCACTTTTATGTGTGTTTTCGAGTGTTCTGTATGTCTTAAGTTAGCACTTAAGTGTTCAATCTGCCTCAAGAACAATTTAAGATATGAAGAGATAGAGGAAGTGACGGCAAAGGTGGTAGGGATGAGAACGGCGCCCATATGCATGCGCCACATGGCCAACCTGCTGCGTGCCACCAAGAGTTGATTCTACAATAAAATAAAATAAAAATAAAAAAAGTAATAAAAATCATCACCTTTCTAAAGCGGACAGTAGAGGTCACGTAGTATATGTGTACCAAATTTCCAGTCAATAGTTCAAACGGTTTACAAGCTACAGGTGATTTAAAATCCTGGACAGATAAACAGAGAGCCACGGTAGCATATTATATATAAAGATACTGTTTGCTTTTGCCTATTTAACTGTCGATTATGGAAGCTATCTGGAAGAAGTACGGCTTGTCTTGTCTGAATTTTCCTCAGTTTGCCAGGCCACGGGTCTTAGTGGTATAACTGCCGTTCCAGACAAATGGGCTGGCCGTTATAGCTTAATAATTCCTAATAGTGGGGCACCACTTCTGGTGTTGACAATCTCTTGGTAGAGTGTCTTTATAGTTCAAGAGGTAGGGGCAAAGGGCAGGTCAAGGTGAAGCCATGTTTTTGATTTGGCATGTATGACCAACAGCACAAGATGACAGCAGTTTGACAAAGACCTCCACGGCAATGGCACTCAAATAACTGTGTCATTGTATCTTCCAACTGCAATTGAACACTAGAGTATTTAAAGAGCAGCCTTCACCAAATAACCATCACAATACACTTTACAAAGGTGACATGATTATGGTTCAGTAGAGAAAGATAAGGTGCACTGATCTGTTGCACAGAAACAACCATTCTGCAGATGACATATTAACTTTCAAACCCTCAGTCAGTCATACTTAGCCAATTTTGAGTTGCCAATTAGACTAACCCAAAACGCTTTGAGAAGTGAGAGGAAATGGGAGTGCAGAATCTGGAGAAAACCTAACGCACGCTGGCAGGTCATGCAAACTCCAAACAGTAAGCAGGATGCGAGTTGAACCGAGGACCTCAGTGCTTTGAGGCAGCAGCAGCAGCACTTGTGACCACTTTCTGCATTGTTTACAGAGTTAAAACAGAGTCAACAATGAATTGCTCAAGAACGCTGATAGTAAATGAGGACAGTGTATTTAAAAAAATGTTTTCACTACCATCTGGAAGCCTAAATGGAAAGTTAAACCAAAGCAGCTCCTTTGTCTTCTCTATTTCATTCAAATGCATTCTGAATTATGGCCAAGCATCATAAATTTTGATAAGTTCAAACTTTTTTCCCATGAACAGCTTTTAAAGAAAAAAATATGAATCCTGAAAAGGTCAAGAGTTTGGATTTTTGCAGTTGCCATAAAGTATAATATCAAAAACAACTTAATGGCATAAGAGCCACTAGGTGGTGCTCATTATTTTCCAAACTGTGAGAAGTTCACTAATATATTAAGCTTTTTTCAAGCAATGATGTTATAAAAAAATCAAATAAGAAAATATAGTGAATTCATGGGGTATTCAGACCCCTTCACTTTCTGCATATTTTATTGTGTTAAAGATTAATTTTTAAATAGATTGTTTTTGATGTTTTTGCCCATCAATCTACATTCAGTGATCCATAGTGAAAACCTGTTTTCAGAAAGGTTTGCAGATTTATTAAAGATCAAAAACTGAAGTCTCTCATTGATGTAAGTATTCAGGCCTCTAAATCAGAACTTTGTGGAAGCTCCTTTGACATCAGTTACATCTTTTAGTCTACTACAGGTAAGTCTCAACAAGCTTTGTGCACCTGGATTTGAGCAGTTTATCCTGTTCTTCCTGGCAGATCCTCTCATGCTCCATTAGGTCAGATGGCAAGCATCTGTAAACTGCCATATTTACATCTGTCCACAGATGGTGTTTAAGTCTGGGCTTTGGTTGGGCCACTCAAGGACAGTCAGAGATGTGACCTGAAGTCACTCTAGTGTTGTCTTGGCTTTATACTTTTGGGTCATTGTCATCATGAAAGGTGATTCATTGCTGCAATATGAGGTCATGTGCACTCTGAATCAGATGTTCTTCAATTACCTCTCTTTGTTTGGCAGCATTTATTCTTCCTTTAATTCTTACCAGTCCCCTTGTCCCTGTCACTGAAGAGCAACCCATAGCATGATGTTGCAACCACCACCATGATGTTGCAACCACCACGGTACACTGTAGGGATGTTCTTAGGCAAATGATAAGCAGTGCCTAGTCTTCATCAGACATACTCACAGGGTCTTTTAAACTGTCAAATGCCTGATTGATGGAGTGTTGCTGAGATGGTGATTCTTGCCTGATGTCAGCTGAGGACTTCTGAAGCTATTCTAAAATGGCCATTGGGTTTTTAGTGACCTTCTTGCCTGGTTACTCCATTAGGCTGGACAGCCAACTCTAGTCCTTTTGGTTCCAGTTTTCTTTAATTTCACAATTATAGAGGCCACTGTGCTAATGGGAACACTGAGTTTTAGAATTGGCTTTATCCCCTTGCCCTGATCTATGCCATACCACAATTTTATTGCAGAGGTCTACTGAGACTTCTTTGGACTCCATGTCTTGGCTTTTGTCCTGATAGGCAGTGTGAATTATGGGAGTTTGTATACACAGGTGTGTGCCTTTCTAGATGATGTTCAGTCAGTTCAGTTTACCACTTACTCAGGTTCTAGACACATCGAAAGAATAATTAAAGTAAAGAGGATGCACCTGACCACCCTTTGTTACACCACAGCAGAGGGCTGGAATACTTATATGAATGAGAGATTTCAGTTTCTAACAGTTCAGAGTAATTGGGATTGTGGGAGAGAAGTGAAAAAGAGAGTGCAGAAAGGGTGGCAATCATCAGACACTCCCCATCTGACACTGCTGTTTTCACATAAAGACGCGCTAAAGCTCTGCAGTGTTACTTGTGACTGCATTGTCGTACCAATGCTTGCGAACTGAAGTGTCTGCATGCACTTTTCGTGGCATTATACGTGTATTTTTTGAGCATGCCCATGTAGCTCAAACACAGGAACATATGTTGATGTAAAAGTATAACAAAACAAGTGCACTTTTATTTAAGACTATAACCGAAGCAAAAAGAAAGCAAGTTACAGTAGGTGCAATGCTAAGAACTGCTGATTTCCATTACGTGCTATATAACTGTTAACATTTGAATCTGATGATTGCATATAGCGCTGTCTTATTCAGTGTGCGCAAGAACATGCAGGTGGCCAGTTGCTGCGTGCTACAACGTACATTTTAAAAAAAGAAAGAGACAAATATATGTGACGTTTTGAAGAAATCATTTTATGCCGCGAATAGTACCAATCAGAAAACATCGTTGAAGTAATGCAATATTATTTGAAAACGAACAGCGTCAGGTTGGGTGTGAAGTTATACTGGCGCTGTTTGAGTCAGATCAGAAGCTGAATAAGCTGAACAAGCTCCTGTTCTGCTCTAAGTAAAAAGCATGAATTAATCAACAGAAATAACCACGATCGACATTTTAAACTTAACGATTTACAGGCATACCAATTTATAAATTTTATGTCCGTTTGAGGAAAAAAAAAACACTTTCTCCAAAGCGGGGAATCTAACTCGTGTCTCTGTAGCACGACAGGGTTGCTGTGCTCCAAGTCAGCAAATCTTAGCGTTAAGCCACGGAAAGAGTTGTAGAATCCTTGAACCTTTTGTGAAAGTGTTTATTTGATGTTTGGACTTCAGGCTTCATACATTCTATAGTTTATGCCTACATTTTGTAACATTTATTACTAAAATATGAAAATGTTTCTGTTTTAGCAATGTGTTTACACAGATTACTGTAGAAATGGAACACACATGAAATGCGTGTATTCCAAATAACGATCTATTATTTCCATTCTAAAGCTCCAGCAGTTCAGTCACTCCCAGATAATCAAACAAGGCATGAGCTGGGAAAACTTAGTGAATGTTCTGCGGCGGTGGGGGATGGAATAGCCGGCTACTTGCTGCTCGTCTTAATCGGCTCATTTAGAAGACAAAAGAGAGGTGAGAACGGTTTTAAGGTGGGCCGGAGTTTTTTCGTAGACTCTGGTAATTCTAGTGTTAAACAGCTATTTCTTTGTGTTGGTCTTTCTTATGATGCCCATATGCTTGGTACACATCTTTGCTTAAATTATACACCTAAAGTGCCTATAAAAACTATAAACCCACTTGGAAGTTTTCATATTTTATTATTATACAACACAGAGCAGCAGTGGATTATATTTGCCTTTTTTGACATTGATCAACAGAAAAACACTGTTTAATGTCAAAGTGAAAAACAACCATAAAACACAAAATCAAGCCACTTCAGGTGGTCCAGAACGCAGTGACTCGGCTTGTATTTAACCAGCGAAGACAGGCACATGTCATTCATCTTAGGTCTCTACATTGGCTCCCTGGAGTATCAAGCATCAAATTCAAATCCTTGATGCTTATCTACAGAGTAGTCAGTGGGCTGACACCTGGATATAGGAAGACACTGGTCAGGTCCTCTAGTCCTTTTCACTCACTCAGGTCTGCCAATGAACAGCAAGTGACGCCACCTCACTGTTATATCAAATCTCAATCATGACTCTTTTCCTGTGTAGCTCCTAGCTGGTGAAACAAGTTGCCCACCTCCATCAGAACTGCTCAATGCTCAGCGTGTTTAAGAAGTGAATGAAAACCCTACTGTTCTGTGAATATCTGTCAAATGATTAAGGATTTTTGTTTTCCTGTGATCTGTCATTGTTATTGATGATCTTTTGTTAGGCTAGCTTTTATTGCTTTAATATCAATTGTTATTTGACAACTATCAATACATGAAAACATTTTTATATAGCTCTTCACTTGTGTTGATCCAATTTTGCAACCTGTCCAGCCATGCTTGCTAATAAACAGCCCCTGGACTGCTAAGCAAACAAATATAAAATGTAAATATACTGCTTAAAAAAATTAAGGGAACACTGTTTAATCAGAGTATAGCATCAAGTCAGTGAAAGTTCTGGGCTGTTGTGCTGGTCAGTTAAGTAGCAGAGGGGCTTGTTAATCAGTTTCAGCTGCTTTGGTGTTAATGAAATTATCAGCAGGTGCACTAGAGGGGCTAACAATGAGACGACCCCCAAAACAGGAATGGTTTAACAGGTGGAGGCCACTGACATTTTTCCCTCCTCATCTTTTCTGTTTTTTCATTAGTTTTACATTTGGCTATGGTCAGTGTCACTACTGGTAGCACTGGTACTGGAGGCAATACCTGCACCCAACAGAGGTTGCACAGGAAGTCCAACTTCTCCAGAATGGCACATCAATACATAGATAGATAGATAGATAGATAGATAGATAGATAGATAGATAGATAGATAGATAGATAGATAGATAGATAGATAGATAGATAGATAGATAGATAGATAGATAGATAGATAGATAGATAGATAGATAGATAGATAGATAGATAGATAGATACTTTATTAATCCCAATGGGAAATTCACATTCTTCAGCAGCAGTATACTGATACAATAAATAATATTAAATTAAAGAATGATAATAATGCAGGTGAAAAACAGAAAAACAGACAATAACTATGTATAATGTTAAATGTTAACGTTTACCCCCCCCGGGTGGAATTAAAGAGTCGCATAGTTTGGGGGAGGAACGATCTCCTCAATCTGTCAGTGGAGCAGGACAGTGACAGCAGTCTGTCGCTGAAGCTGCTCTTCTGTCTGGAGATGATACTATTAAGTGGATGCAGTGGATTCTCCATAATTGATAGGAGCCTGCTGAGCGCCCCTCGCTCTGCCACAGATGTTAAACTGTCCAGCTCCATGCCAACAATAGAGCTTGCCTTCCTCACCAGTTTGTCCAGACGTGAGGCGTCTTTCCTCTTAATGCTGCCTCCCCAGCACACCACTGCGTAGAAGAGGGCACTCGCCACAACTGTCTGATAGAACATCTGCAGCATCTTATTGCAGATGTTGAAGGACGCCAGCCTTCTAAGGTAGTATAACCGGCTCTGTCCTTTCTTGCACAGCGCATCAGTATTGGCAGTTCAGTCTAATTTATCATCCAGCTGCACTCCCAGGTATTTATAGGTCTGCACCATCTGCACACAGTCACCTTTGATGATCACTGAGTCTATGAGGGGTCTGAGCCTCCTAAAATCCACCACCAGCTCCTTGGTTTTGCTGGTGTTCAGTTGGAGGTGGTTTGAGTCGCACCATTTAACAAAGTCATTGATTAGGTCCCTATACTCCTCCTCCAGCCCATTCCTGATGCAGCCCACGATAGCAGTGTCATCAGCGAACTTTTGCACATGGCAGGACTCCGAGTTGTATTGGAAGTCTGATGTATATAGGCTGAACAGGACCGGAGAAAGTACAGTCCCCTGTGGCGCTCCTGTGTTGCTGACCACAATGTCAGACGTGCAGTTCCCAAGACACACATACTGAGGTCTGTCTTTAAGATAGTCCACGATCCATGCCACTAGGTATGAATCTAATCCCATCTCTGTCAGCTTGTCCCTAAGGAGCAGAGGTTGGATTGTGTTGAAGGCACTAGAGAAGTCTAGAAACATAATTCTTACAGCACCACTGCCTCTGTCCAAGTGAGAGAGGGATCGGTGTAGCATATAGATGATGGCATCTTCCGCTCCCACCTTCTCCTGATATGCAAACTGCAGAGGGTCAAGGGCATGTTGAACCTGTGGCCTCAGGTGGTGAAGCAGCAGCCTCTCCATGGTCTTCATCACATGTGATGTCAGAGCAACAGGCCGAAAGTCATTCAGCTCACTAGGACGTGATACCTTTGGGACTGGGGTGATACAAGATGTTTTCCAAAGCCTCGGGACTCTCCCTTGTTCCAGGCTCAGGTTGAAGATGCGCTGTAGAGGACCCCCCAGCTCCGATGCACAGACCTTCAGCAGTCGTGGCGATACTCCATCTGGACCCGCTGCTTTGCTGGCACGAAGTCTCCTCAGCTCTCTGCTCACTTGCGCTGTTGTAATTATGGGTGGGGATGTCTCTCCTATGCTGGTATCAGCAGAAGGATGTGTGGAGGGTGCAATACACCGAGGTGAGAGTGAGAGTGGGTTAGGGTGGTCAAACCTGTTAAAGAAGTTGTTCATTTCGTTTGCTCTCTTCCCGTCTCTCTCGATGGTGGTACCCCGCTTCGAGCTGCAGCCAGTGATGATCTTCATCCCATCCCACACTTCCTTCATGCTGTTATTCTGCAACTTCTGCTCCAGCTTTCTCCTGTACTGCTCCTTCGCCGCCCTGAGCTGGACTCGGAGTTCCTTCTGCATGCGCTTGAGCTCATGCTGATCACCGTCTTTAAAAGCCCTTTTCTTCTGGTTCAAAAGGCCCTTGATGTCACTTGTAATCCATGGCTTGTTGTTAGCATAGCAGCGTACTGTTCTTACTGGAACTACAATGTCCATACAGAAGTTGATGTAGTCAGTAGTGCAGTCAACAACTTCCTCAATGTTCTCACTATGAGATCCCTGCAGGATATCCCAGTCTGTAGTTCCAAAACATTCTCTCAGAGTATTCTCAGCCTCCGGGGTCCACTTCCTGAATGATCGTGTGGTTACAGGTAGGACTCTCACTTTTGGTTTATAGTGAGGCTGAAGCAGAACCAGGTTATGATCTGCTTTCCCAAGCGCAGGCAGCGGGGTGGCGCTGTATGCGTCTTTAACGTTTGCATACAGTAAATCAATAGTCTTATTTCCCCGGGTGTTACAGTCCACATACTGGGAGAATGCAGGTAATGTTTTGTCCAGCATCACATGGTTAAAGTCTCCAGCGATTAGCACAAGCGCCTCAGGGTGCTGCGTTTGTAACTTAGCAACAGCAGAATGGATGATGTCACTCGCTGACTCCGCGTCCGCCCGAGGAGGGATGTACACAATGACAACAATGACATGTCCAAACTCTCTGGGCAAGTAATAGGGACGTAAACTTACGGCCAACAGTTCGATGTCCCTGCAGCAAGTGGAGATTTTGACGTTAACATGTCCAGAGTTACACCACCGTGTATTAACATAGACAGCGAGTCCTCCTCCTTTGTGCTTCCCACAGGTACTTGCATCTCTGTCCGCTCTAACTGTGCTAAACCCGGGTAGCTCCACGTTGGCATCTGGGATGGTGTTATTTAGCCAGGTTTCGCAAAAACACAACAAACTGCATTCTCTGTAGGTCCTGACATTTTTCACCAGCGCAGCCAGTTCGTCGATCTTATTTGAGATTGAGTTCACATTCCCCAGAATCACAGAAGGCACCGAAGGCTTGAAACGCCACTTTCTCGCAAGCCGCTTCATTTTTAGCTTAGTGCCGGCTCTGCTGCCACGATACCGCCTTCTTACCTCGTCGGGTAAATATGGAACCACACCGGCACTGGCATTTGTTCTCAGTGCTCGAAGTTGAGTACTTGAATAGGCATTGCCAGAAGGTTTGCTGTGTCAAGACATGCCCAGTGTGGCGAGTGGCTGAGGGTGGTACCCAGCCGGGATGCCCAGGAGGACCAGAAGAGGGACTACACCTCCTCCGGACCATGAGAGGGCAGCCACCCTGGATGATATGGGGCCCATGGTCACCACCAGGGGGCGCCCTGGATGCCTGAAGAGGTACTTCTACCACACTGGGGAGTGCTGGCGGAAGCTAATCGGGAGGCACCTGGAGCACGACCGGCTGGGGATAAAAGGGGCCACCTCCCTCCATTCAATGGCTGGAGTCGGGAGAGGAGAAAGACAGAGCTTGGAGGAGAAGAGTGGAGGCAGCCTGAAGAAAGAGAGGCATTGTGAAGGGCCTGGACTTTGGGGGAGTTTTGAGGGTTGTGTGTGCTTCACTGTAAATAGTAAATTATGTATAATAAACGTGTGTTGGGTGATTTAAAATCATGTCTACCTGTCTGTGTCCGGGCCAGTCTCCACACCAAACTTCCAGTAAACGACGGTCACATTATTCAAAGATTGTGCCAAATGTCAGGAGCTAAAAGGAGAAGGCTTCAAATGATATGTTTCAAGCTATATGCACAATTATGAAGGTAAGATGCAAACATATTAAAAGCTTGTGTCTACTATGAAATCACATGGGGCAAATATTTGATTACATTAGGCTTCTTTAAAAAACTGAATTTCAATAATTTGTCATTAAACTTTATCCAGGGACAGGTGAATATGTATGCAAGCTTAATACTGCAATGGTGCTGGACAAATTATATCAGCCAGGAATGTGACACCAAAAGAATGAGCTGGCATTCCATCATCAATATGAGGAGCGCCTATAAAATTCTACACGCATTTTTTCCAACTAGTGTGGCAAAAGGAAAACAGTCCTTTTAACGATAGCGAGCAACCTTAAAGAGCAGAGAATTCATCCACTGTGCCGCGTGGCGCCGATGCTACAATACATATTAACATGTCTGCTGGGCATCTTACCCTGTAAAAAAAATGAATGCCACACCACTGTTTGATTGTAAGGATCTCAATTTGTTTCCTTAGTTTGAGGATCTCCTCTCTGAGAGATGTGTTTTCATCAAGTGCTAGGCTGACAACTGCTGGATCCAGAGCCGAAGCGTAGTCGTGGTCCTCGAGGATTTTATCATCTTCCTCCTTGCCCAGTGTGTCATCCTCTGTCAGTTGTTTTCTCCTCTCCCACAACCACTGTCTGAAAAGTGAAACAGAAAAAGTGTTCTACTCAAACAACAGAGGGACTGCTCCCTTCTTCAGCAGTCGCCACCCTGTCTCAGACCCTGCCTCACAAAAATCCTCTTTTTTAAAATGCTGGCTACAAACTCGGGTATGGGGACTAACTGTAAAGCTCTCCCTCCAGATAGTAACGATTCATTTAGATTGTGTGTCTAAATGGAGGAAATGTATGAAAATGAAATACCTTTGTTCTATTTACGGAAAGCTCAACATAAAGGTACACAACAATGTTCAGCTGTAGAGCTATCTGTATGCTGAAACGTAAACTTCTTTTTTACTGACATTCTCACCACTAAACAAAAATCACAACTGCAGTATGGTCAATGGACGTGACTGAGCTGGCTGAGATTTTACTAGAAGTACGTCAGCACTACCATGTACATATAGCCTATTAGTTTTACAAGTCACAGTATTAGTTCAATGGACAGCACCTTTCTGTTCCAATTGATTGTAGTATAAATGCACCTTATTTGGAAGGTCCAAATTGTGGTGCGTCAGTTTCCTGTCCAAACCTATACAAAGGAAGATAAAAGAACGCTCCAAGCAACTTTGTGAAAATGCATTTCTAGACAATCACATGAATGGAGACAAGAAAATACCCATGTTACTAAATATCTAGTTGAATCAGTTATTAAAAAATGGACAGAGCGTGACACAGCTGTAAATCTGTCTAGAGCAGGCTGTCCACAAAAACTGAGTGTTCATGAAAGAAGGAGATGAATGAGGGAGGCCATTAAAAGATCTTTGATAACTCTGAAGGAGTCCCAAGATACAAAGGACAACATTGGAGTCACTGTGCATACAACTGTCGCTTGGTGCTTCACCAGTTTCAGCTTTTACAGGAGACTGGCAAAGAGAATGCCAATGTTAAAAAAAAAACCAAACACACAATTTCAGACTTTGCCAATGGACATATGGGAGACTGCAGCAAAATTAGGAAAAATCCAGAAAGAAATGCTGATGCAGACTTTCAGCTAGTCAGTGACCCCAAACATAAAGCTGAAGTTACACAAGGATGGATTAAAAACAACGTTAACATCCTAGAGTTACCGTGTCAAGGACTTGAACGATGCTGTTCACTCATCATCTTATTCCAGAACATCAGTTGAAAAGATGAATATATAAATATGTGGTATGAGGTATAGAGTATTCTGTTATATTGCTCCTGATAACTTTACATTGGACTGAGATGACTAAGACATATTCATACGCTTCATTGTCATGATTGTTTTCTCTTTCTCCTTCTGATTCTCACCATTCCCTATCACACCTCTTTACAGTGGAGGCTTTTCTCGCAAGAATTCCATTGTTACCAGGTTGGCTCAGATCTCTCACTGTAAATCCCCAACATGTCTCTCTACTACCGTCTTGAAGTCCTCTACTTATAATCTTGTTCTTCACAAACTCTGTTCTGTGAATCAATGGACCATCCATTGCCAATGTCAGCAAGTGGGTTACTGTAATTGAGATAGTTAGAAACTTAGTGGCAAGGGGTTAGTAATATAGAAACTTAAGTGTTAACCCATAAGGCCAGGCTCCTCCAGCCTTTCTCTTTCCTGACTTGAGGGTACATCTTCGATGTTCACTCTCTTATTCATTTTTGGTCCTCACTTATTTTATTTTTCAATATATATTCACTCAATGGGGGATTGAAGCAGGGTGCTGAGAAGGAGGTGTTGGTTTTACTTGTATGAATACAACAACAACAACATTTATTTATATAGCACATTTCATACAAAAAGTAGCTCAAAGTGCTTTACATAATGAAGAAAAGAAAAATAAAAGACAAAATAAGAAATTAAAATAAGGCAACATTAGTTAACATAGAAAAAGAGTAAGGTCCGATGGCCAGGGTGGACAGAAAAAACAAAAAAAAAACTCCAAAAAGCTGGAGAAAAAAATAAAATCTGTAAGGGTTCCAGGCCACGAGACCACCCAGTCCCCTCTGGGCATTCTACCTAACATAAATGAAATAGTCCTCTTTGTAGTTAGGGTTCTCACGGAGTCACTTGATGCTGATTGGAACATCATGGTACTTAGAGTAGATGGTGGTGGCGCAAGCCACCACCAAAAGGACAACGGAAAAGGAAACAGAAGAGAGAGTAGGGGTTAGTACAGATTTTAGAGCCACCATGAATGGTTATTATAATGAATTGGATATACAGAGTATCAGGATGAAATTACAGTGAAGTTATGAGAAGGCCATGTTAAAGTAATGTGTTTTCAGCAGTGTTTTAAAGTGCTCCACTGTATTAGCCTGGCGAATTCCTACTGGCAGGCTATTCCAGATTTTAGGTGCATAACAGCAGAAGGCTGCCTCACCACTTCTTTTAAGTTTTGCTCTTGGAATTCTAAGGAGACACTCAGTTGAGGACCTGAGGTTGCGATTTGGAATATAAGACGTCAGACATTCCGATATATAGGATAGGGCGAGATTATTTAAGGCTTTATAAACCATAAGCAAAATTTTAAAGTCAATCCTGAATGACACAGGTAACCAGTGTAGTGACATCAAAACTGGAGAGATGTGCTCGGATTTTCTTTTTCTGGTAAGGATTCTAGCAGCTGCATTCTGCACTAGTTGCAAACGATTTATGTCTTTTTTGGGTAGTCCTGAGAGGAGTGCGTTACAGTAATCTAGTCGACTGAAAACAAACACGTGAACTAATTTCTTAGCATCTTTCAGTGATATAAGAGGTCTAACTTTTGCTATGTTTCTTAAGTGAAAAAATGCTGTCTTAGTGATCTGATTAATATGCGATTTAAAATTTAGATTACAGTCAACAGTTACCCCTAAGCTTTTTACCTCCGTTTTGACTTTTAATCCTAATGCTTCCAGTTTATTTCTAATAGCCTCATTGTATCCATTATTGCCAATTACCAAGATTTCAGTTTTCTCTTTATTTAACTTGAGAAAGTTACTATTCATCCATTCTGAAAAAAGTCAGACATTGTGTTAGTGAATCAAGAGATTCGGGGTCATCAGGCGCTATTGATAAATACAGCTGTGTGAATAGTTGAGATTGGTTCTTCTTTTGCATTTTGTTGGATTCGATAAAAATTTGGTCATAGAAAAAGAAGAAATAATGTTCAAGATTAGTTCCCACCATGCACCTAACAAGGTGCAAGAGCTCCTCACATCCTTGAATTGGGTGAAGTAGAACTGAAAATGGTATGTTATGTTACAAAGTCACTATGGACTTGCTTTCTGGATATGCTATTCCTATTTCAGATAATGTAAGCTTGGTGATTAAATATTATTTGGATTCAAGGGTCAGAACAATCATTCTGTATATAACAGAGCATTGAGACATTTCATATACTATGTTCTGCCAAGCTGAAATAGAAATTGTTCACTTTCTGCAATGTTCAGACCTGAGTTTCAGAGAACTCCATATTTTGTAAGGCCATTAAGAAACTAAAGCATGCTTTCAATGATGGTGTTCCAGCAATGTCTCAAAAACTTTTTGTAAACCTTTGTAATAAAGAAGTTCTAAAATGAACTATACTCTCTTTGGCTGAACTATTTAAACAATGCCCTGCCCTTAAAGTATAATTAATAAATGGTGTTCTCTGTATACCTTAGAGGACAGGTGTTGGACAAGTATGAGGCAACACATTTAGCTCATTAATCCATCCACAGTCGTATGTCATCATGTGGTTCAAGTAAAACCACTAGCTAACCAAATGAGGTCCTTGCACTAAATAATCTCTCATCAGGAACTTTCTCTATCCAAAACTTAAAACAGAAATTAGAAATGGATAGATGGATTTGGAGCTGTCATTGCAAAGGAAACCCTCACGTCATACCATGCTGGAAAAACATAATTTAAATCAGGACCTACAGAACATACGGAACTAAATACACCATTAAAATGGTTGTACATCAGCTCTTTTTATATTTTTTTATGTTAAAATGAAAAATATTACTGTCGTGACTTACACCCATCTCCTCTATTGACCTCTGTTTGAATTTGCCTTGTTTTATACCTACAGAGTGTAGTGGCCGAAAAGAGCTTGTCCTATTGTTACATTGATTTCTTCTACAGAGGTGCCTGCCCACCTTGACTTTCAGGTTCCATTTTGAGGTGTGATATGGTCCCCTACTTCCAGTTCCATCCTGCCAGGAAAGCAGTGTAGGCTTTGAGGTACCTGCAGCCCTTTTAGTGGTTTCCCCATTGCTCCTAGAATCTGCATTGCGAAGACATGGAGCAAACAACAGCTTGTAAGTGAAAACACTTATTTCAAGTTAGACTCTGTCAACTGGGGAAGTAATGAGGATAACAAGCATAAAAAACAAAAGCAGAAAGAGAGGGAGAAAGAGGAAGAGAGAAAATATAGCTAGCACAAGGACATGTTTTATGAGGGTCCTTGTTGGACTCTTACAAGAGGAAAGAGAGAAGATGAACTAAATGAGAAAACTTTAATTGTAACCAATGAAACAGAGGAAAAAAGAAAACACGTTTTAGACATTTGTAATTTTGGACTTATTGTTTAAACAAAATATGGGACAAAGATATAAAACACTCTCAATATCAAAAGCTGCTGCACAAGCACTGCACCTCTGTCACCCAGAAAGTCTAGCCACTGGACATTTTTATAAAGGAATCACCTGGTGTCACTTGGAAGTAAGGAGTCATGTACTAAAAAAAGCGGAATTTCTTTCCTGCTTCACTAAAGTCTTATTTTAATTGGCTGCTTTTCTGTACCTTCAAGAATTCTTTTCTCTTAAAAAATTACAACAGGATTAAAAACCAACATATGTGCAATATATTCCTCTACAGTGTCATTTTAGATTGTATCATACTACATCAAGAAAAATCCATTGGCTTTTTGCTTATATATTTTGGTTATTAAAAAAAGTTTGCATTGATTTTACATTAATTTGTCTTTTTGTAATGTCCATTACACAAAGTTATATTAAGATGGTAACATAAAGGTAATATTTCACATATTTTTAAACATACTTCTGTGTTTGGAAAGATGTAATTTATTTTTAGAAATATTTTCTAAGATACACCTTTTACATATATTTAATTTCTATATGGACTCTGAGTCTATTTTAATAGGTGGTGATCTCTGTCTGCCAAGTTGTGTAGATTGCTCACTGTAAAGAATCATTCTGTTCCTTAACTTCTATCTCTCTTTATCTCAGTTCTTTCTTTTTTCTTCCTCTTTGCTTGTGACAGCTTACTTCCCAATTTCAAACAGTTCCTTCAGAAAGTATTCTGACCCTTCATTTTTTTTAACATTTTGTTATGTTGCAGCCTTGTGCTAAAATGATTTAAATTCCTTTTTTCCCCACATCAAACAGTGCCCAAGAATGATGAAGTAAAAACAGGATTTTAGATTTCTTTGCAAACACATTAAAGATAAAAAAAAATGAAATATCACTTGGACACCAATATTCAGACCCTTTCCTTGGCACTTGTTTGAAACCCCTCTGCCATTAATTATAACCTGGAATCATCTTGGGTCTGACAAGAATTTGCACACCCAGATTTGGGGATTTTTTGCCATTCTTTTCTGCAGATCCGGTCAAGCTATATCAGGTTAGATGGAGACCAACGGTTGAACAGCTGTTCAGATCTCCTAAGAGAAGTTCGATTGGGGTTCTGGCTGGGCAACTCAAGGATTTCTGCGAAGAGTCATTATGTTGTTGGAAGGTGAACCTTCAGCCCAGTGTGAGGTCTAGACAGCTCAGAAGCAGGTTTTCATGAAGGATATCTATTTGCTACACCAGTGGATTTTGTTTCTTACATTCTGAGAGTCCTTTGGATGCCTTTTTGCAAACTCAGCACAGGTTTGCATGTGTATTTTTTTGGCTCAGATGAGGCTTCTGTCAGGCCACTCTTAATAAAGCCCAGGTTAGTGAGTATTGCAATGAAGGTTGACCTTCTGGACATTTCATCCATCTCTTCATAGGTTCTCTAGAACTTAGCCTGTGAGACCATTGGGTTTTTTGGTCACATCTCTTACCATGGCCCTTCTCGATCAATTGCTCAGTTTGGGCAGGTGGTTAGCATTGATGTGTTCAAGACCATCTGTTTCGAGATCAAGACAAGATCAAGACTCATCCAACCTGAGATGAAGTCAAGACAAAGACCTATCCTAACCAAGGCCAAGATGAGACCAAGACTTGAAAATTCATAATCAGAATTTATATATATATATATATATATATATATATATATATATATATATATTTTTTTTTTTTTTTTTTTTTTGGTAGAGCGCACCCATGTTGGGGCTATATTTTCATTTATGTAATTCCAAAAGGTCATATTATTGAAAAACTTTAATGTTCACATACTATAAACAATAATGCATATATTTATCTCTATATATATATATAATCCAACGCCTGTCTGTCTGTCTGTCTGTCTGTCTTTATGTCTGTCCGCTTTTCACAAGAGAACTACTTAACGGATTTAGATTGAGTTTTTTCTGTAATTTGCTTGAACGTTGATTTTGCGACTTCTCTCATTGTGCTATGTATCCTAGTTTGATTGTAGGAGCGATATATTCACACTAATCTGAGACAGAGGCTGCAGGCCGAGGGGAGAAGGAAGTGTGACATCAGGACTAGGGAGCCGGGTATGGCCCTCCTCACTGTCCTGTTTCACTACTACGTGGGCGGATCCACGAGGGATGGCTGAAATAAAAGAAAATGAATGATTGTTTTTCTTCATTAATTTTTTAATTAAGCTTTCTCCAGGTTTAACAGTTTTTTCAGTTTCTTAATAATATTTAAATACAACATTTGCATCTAAAAAAAACCTTTCAAAGCTTGTCATTTTACATCTAAGTAGTAATGTGTTATAAAAAAAAGCATTATGACATATGCCACGGTGCATAATTGAACCTTAAATCTGTCAACATTTTGATTCCCATTCGGGCACGATGTGGTGTCAAGATAAGACCCGCACTGCTGAAAACACGCTCAACAGGAGCCGGTTGCAGGATTAGACTGTACTCTGAGAACTAGGGGATGAAGACCAGGAAGCTTATCCTAATTTCTTGCTCAAAAGTTGACAGCATCTTCATCACAATGTTTTTCGATTTTCTCAAAGTACAGTATTTCTGTACTCACAATGCTACAGAGGATTCTCGATCGCTCATGTGCTTCCTTTCATGGCTTTGATATCTAGCCAGCAGTCTTGGGTATTTGAGTGAAGGCGACTCTTCTTGCAGCTGTTGCTCAGATTGGTTTTCTTCTGAAAATCCCCATGCAATAGTCTCAGCTTCAGTAGTCAGCATCTCTGAAACACAGTTGAACAGTTTTCTTTTTTTTAGATATTCTACAAGGGATTCATTTGTAACTCTGTATGTATATGCACATGTGTATTCATGCTGCACTAACCTGTGAGTGATCTTTTCAATACTTCTCTAGCATAAGAAGGCAATAGACTTCCACTGGAAATATATTGAATCTTATTTTACGCAAGCTGGAAAAATAATAAAAAGCTAGCACTGACTTACTAAGTCGCAGATTTTTAGCATATGTATTATTTCATAAAAGCTTTATATTACCTGCCTTTGTGGTTCATTTTGAGGTGCCTGTAGAAATTTGATGGTGTTCCCAGTAATTGCCTTGTTACAGAATCAGCACACAGCCCGGTGTTTCTTTTTTGTTCCGTTGGAAAATTCTTGAAAATTTGTATATCCAAATTTGATAACAACATACAAAGCCGACATTTCTTTCATTTCCTTATTTTCCTGCTGTTATCCACCTTCCTAACTTTACCTACAGTAACTGCTGTATCTTCACGTTCCTGCTTTTACTCGCCTTGCTGTTGTTTTCCAGCTTTGTTTTTATGTGTCATCAGAGTGTAGTACTTGTGATGACAATAAGATTCACTCTGTCCAAAGATGGTGATTTGTTTATTTCATTTGTGGGAAACCAAAGTCTTGGCAAGTCTACTTTGGCTTGAATGAGACAGAAGGGTTCTACCAAGAAAATATAAGTTCCATCATTTTAGATTAGTAATAAGTTGAGCACAGAAATGTGATCATTTGGTGCTAACATTTGCAATATTACTGTGAAACTGGAGGTAGTAAATCAGATGTACAAGAATTCATTGGTGGGGAAACTATGTGGCCATTGGTGATAATCGCAATTAATACTTTTTATTTTGTTCTCATTATCAATTTCTCTGTAAGAAATTCCTCTTTAGAAATACAGGTGTTAAAAGATTATACCATTTATCTGTATGCTGATTGGTGCAAACTAATGTGTCTCCTGACTGGGTTATGCAAATGATCCTAACTTACCTAAAATCGTGGCTTTGTTATATTTCTCAGTCTTGTTGTAGAGAATCGAGCTGTTCACATGCCAGACTCTCTCAAGCATGTTGTAATATAGGACATTGCATTCATTTGTAACACTGATTTTAACTGTTCTTTAATTTAAAGAGCATTTCCCTACCAATTATATTTTGTGAATATAGCAAGTCACTGTCTCTTTTAAAGTGTTGCCCTAAAGCCCAGTTTTCTTTAAAAATATTCCTGTTTTGTTCATGCACTTTGTAACCTCCCAGCGTAAAAAAGAATCAGAATAATGGGTTTGAAACAACCTGGCCACAAATTTGAAAAAAGATAACACTTGATGGAAGCATTTTGATAACAACACAACACAAATATCCTTTAATAATTTGCAAATATTTTTACCATCCACATTCTATGACAAGAGTTCTGCCCTGATAAAGAAAAATGCCCCACAAAAGAATCAAACTTTACTGTAGGAATTGAATTCTTTAAATATAAGATCTATTGGGTTTTTACCAGATGTAACATTTTACATTCAGCTGAAAAATCTGATTTTGGTCTCTTTTCAAAGGACCTTTTGTCACTTGGCCAAAGAATCATAAGGTGCAAATTAGCAAAATATAAACAAGACTTGTGGCTTTTAAGCACCCTAGCCAAGTTTTTGGAGCACTTCTTACATTGTTGTTACCCACACACAAAGTCCTGCCTTTGCCTTAAAATCCAGGGGGATCTTCAAAGCTACCATAGGCCTTCTGGCAGCCTCTCTGATAAGTTTCCTTCGCTCTCAGTTATCCAAACTGGATGGATTTCCACATCTTAATGATGCTCTTGACTGTGCCCCATGGTGCACTTAAAGCTTTGGAAACAATTTTATATCTGCCTCTTGACTTTCCCTTTCCACAACTGTATGTTGAAGTTGTTCTGAAAGCGTCTCACTGTCCACAGTAGACGTTTTTCTTTGGAATGGATTTCCAAGTGGTGGAATCCTCTAGAAGCTGCTGCTTTTATTCCCGACAAATGAAAAACACCTCAGCTGATAACAGGCAAGTGCTTGGTTGGGTGGATGATTGGTAATACCAGAGCAAGTTTTCAAATACAATTAATTATAAGAGATTGAACTGTTGTAATTTTAGTTAATTTGCAGAATTTTAGTTTCATTTGGCTAATGTGGAGTACTTGTACAGTATAAAACAAGCCTAATTTAATTTTCTTTTATTTTCAGATAAAAGGTGCAAATTTGGAGCTTGTGTATATTGTGTGGGTCTTTTTCTATTTTTTCACTTAATTTTAAAACATTTTATAAAGTCTCCAACTGTGCCTATTGCTTACAGAGCAAGATATCAGCAGCTGCAAGAGCTGGAAAGAAGCTCTATTTTCCAGGAGCTGAAAAGATTCCATTTCATCCGGCTCTGCTTGTCTTGTGCTTTTCTTGGCTAGACAAACTGGACAGTAAAATGTTGAATCAGGAGTAGCAGAGACTAGGGGAATGTGCTGCCAGACACAGGATTTGAAGTATTAGATTAGACCTATAGAGGCAAAAGCTAAACTGGCAAGCACTATTGGCAGCCACTCTCTGCAGAATTCACATAATGGTGTCAGACTTTGATAAAGCAATTCAGCCTTAAAATTAAAAGGTTAGATTTACCTGTCAATAAAGCATTTATGGCACTTCTGTTTTTTTACACTTAAAAATCATTAATTTGCAGAGCCAGCGTAGCAAAAACAAAACACTTCACTGCAGCCCCAATTCAAGATCAGCATTGCTATTTTGAGTGGCATGCATATTCTCCAAGTTTCCACACAGGTTTTTTCCCATAGTTTTTGAACATAGTATTGTGCTGGCTGATGCAAATCAAAAACCTTCTGTGCATAATCTTGCATGCACAACGTAGCAGACTACCGTTGAGACCAGTGATTGCATCTAAGACATTCAAAACTGAATTCTGATAGTAGATATATCACAGTGTAAAAGACCTCATATACAGTATATATACATATACAGTATCTGCCAAATAATACAAAGTACACAACATGTGTTTCACCCTTGTTGGTGCTTGTCTGGTGTACGCACTTTTTGCATCCCCTTATGGGGATTGAACCTTGGACCACCTAAATTATCAGATTGCGATTCAGAACTAAGAATGTAATATATATATATAGGCCCCAGTTGGTAGACATTTTATGAGCAGAAAATTTAGTTTTGTGGACATTATTACCATGAGCAGCATCTCAGACAGTTTTTCCTACATGAGAATGAAGTCCTTTTTGACGCATGTGTACAGAGTTCACTGTGACTTTGTTTCCCACCTTGACGTGAATAGCCTTATGCGCCTGAGCACATATACACATTGTTTGTGATGTAACCTCTCAGGGTTAGGATAGTTTAAAAGGTATAAACCGCGAGTCTGTGGCACAGCTACTGTCATATTATAGTGGGGTTTTTTTTTGGATATATTGGTTTTAGTTTTGCCCTTGACATGTTCTTGGTTCTGCTTTTTTGAAATGATTTAAATCTGATAGAAATTCCCGGCGTTGGCTATACTTATATTTTGGACTAAATGAACAATGATATAGTAGACCTTTAAAACGTATTTTATTTATTTTTTATGGTCTTTTACGGTTTGACAGACATGGCTTCCAATTTTTGTCACATCAACCTCTATTTGAACTTGACAGTCTTGTTTATTGAGGATTCTTTCCATGGCTATCTCAGAAAGCCTCTCTTTCACTTAAGTAACATGTGCACCTTAGAAATGAGAAAGACAGTTCATTTGCACTGTTCCTGTGACTCTGACAGAAAATGTGGCTCAGATTGTAAAAATAATTATCCTAAGCCCACCTGAGTTATCCATCCATCCATCCATTTTCCAACCCGCTGAATCCGAACACAGGGTCACGGGGGTCTGCTGGAGCCAATCCCAGCCAACACAGGGCACAAAGCAGGAACCAATCCCGGGCAGGGTGCCAACCCACCGCAGCACCTGAGTTATCATTTACCTAAAGGATGTAAATTTGGTGGTCACCCTGACCACACAGTGATGGATCTTTTTAGTTTCATAAGGTCTTTTTTTTAATGTATTAACAGTTTTGATTGGAAACTGCAGATTAGAAACATTCATTTTCTCCTTTCTTATATCATCATCAAGGAAGGTTACTTCTGATATCAGATGGCAATTAAAGATTTTGTACAAAATACAATATATTTGCAAAATGTTGTTCATATCCAAAGTTGCGCTTAGACCTATGTATGGCTGGCAGATGACACTTTAGATTTCACAAATTCGAATCTCCAGCAAATAAAAGCTAAATGGGATGCATTTTATTATTAAATACATTACAAAATACTTTCCAAAAGATGGTGCATTATAAATGTTACCACTTTCTACACCTAATGGAATAAAAGTAGCAGACAGATCGAAATCAGGTTGTGTGTGTGTGTATATGTGTGTGTGTGTATATATACAGTGGTGTGAAAAACTATTTGCCCCCTTCCTGATTTCTTATTCTTTTGCATGTTTGTCACACAAAATGTTTCTGATCATCAAACACATTTAACCATTAGTCAAATATAACACAAGTAAACACAAAATGCAGTTTTTAAATGATGGTGTTTATTATTTAGGGAGAAAAAAAATCCAAACCTACATGGCCCTGTGTGAAAAAGTAATTGCCCCCTTGTTAAAAAATAACCTAACTGTGGTGTATCACACCTGAGTTCAATTTCCGTAGCCACCCCCAGGCCTGATTACTGCCACACCTGTTTCAATCAAGAAATCACTTAAATAGGAGCTGCCTGACACAGAGAAGTAGACCAAAAGCACCTCAAAAGCTAGACATCATGCCAAGATCCAAAGAAATTCAGGAACAAATGAGAACAGAAGTAATTGAGATCTATCAGTCTGGTAAAGGTTATAAAGCCATTTCTAAAGCTTTGGGACTCCAGTGAACCACAGTGAGAGCCATTATCCACAAATGGCAAAAACATGGAACAGTGGTGAACCTTCCCAGGAGTGGCCGGCCGACCAAAATTACCCCAAGAGCGCAGAGACGACTCAACCGAGAGGTCACAAAAGACCCCAGGACAACGTCTAAAGAACTGCAGGCCTCACTTGCCTCAATTAAGGTCAGTGTTCACGACTCCACCATAAGAAAGAGACTGGGCAAAAACGGCCTGCATGGCAGATTTCCAAGACGCAAACCACTGTTAAGCAAAAAGAACATTAGGGCTCGTCTCAATTTTGCTAAGAAACATCTCAATGATTGCCAAGACTTTGGGAAAATACCTTGTGGACTGATGAGTCAAAAGTTGAACTTTTTGGAAGGCAAATGTCCCGTTACATCTGGCGTAAAAGGAACACAGCATTTCAGAAAAAGAACATCATACCAACAGTAAAATATGGTGGTGGTAGTGTGATGGTCTGGGGTTGTTTTGCTGCTTCAGGACCTGGAAGGCTTGCTGTGATAGATGGAACCATGAATTCTACTGTCTACCAAAAAATCCTGAAGGAGAATGTCCGGCCATCTGTTCGTCAACTCAAGCTGAAGCGATCTTGGGTGCTGCAACAGGACAATGACCCAAAACACACCAGCAAATCCACCTCTGAATGGCTGAAGAAAAACAAAATGAAGACTTTGGGGTGGCCTAGTCAAAGTCCTGACCTGAATCCAATTGAGATGCTATGGCATGACCTTAAAAAGGCGGTTCATGCTAGAAAACCCTCAAATAAAGCTGAATTACAACAATTTTGCAAAGATGAGTGGGCCAAAAATTCCTCCAGAGTGCTGTAAAAGACTCATTGCAAGTTATCGCAAACGCTTGATTGCAGTTATTGCTGCTAAGGGTGGCCCAACCAGTTATTAGGTTCAGGGGGCAATTACTTTTTCACACAGGGGCCATGTAGGTTTGGATTTTTTTTTCTCCCTAAATAATAAAAAACACCATTTACAAACTGCATTTTGTGTTTACTTGTGTTATATTTGACTAATGGTTAAATGTGTTTGATGATCAGAAACATTTTGTGTGACAAACATGCAAAAGAATAAGAAATCAGGAAGGGGGCAAATAGTTTTTCACACCACTGTATATATATATATATATATATATATATATATATATATATATATATATATATATATATACGAGGTGAGACACAAAAATAACCGGGTTGATAAAAAAAAAAATGTATTGATGAATTACAGCATTCTAAACATTGTCACCTTCTATATACTCCTCCTCCTGATCTCTACACCACTCCAGACGGATCTTCCATTGATTGAAACACTGCTGAAAGTTTTCTTGCTTGAGGCTCTTCAACAGGCTTGCCGTTTCTGTCTTCACTGCATCCATTGAAGAAAAATGTGTTCCTTTCAAGTCACTTTTGATTTTCGGGAACAAGTAAAAATCACAGGAAGCTAAATCAGGCGAATAGGGAGGATGATCAAGGACAGAAATGTTTTTGTCAGTCAGAAACTTCTTTATGGAAAAAGCAGTATGATTATTTCGAACAATCTGATTCACCGTTTTGATGTTTTCATCCATCCAAGACAAGCGTGGGAAACCTGGGCGTTGAGCGTCTTCCACATTTTCTTGTCCTTCCTTGAACCATTTGTACCACTCAAAAACTTGTGTGCGAGACAAACTGTTATCATCGTACACTGTTTTTATCATTTCATAAGTTTCTGTGGCCATTTTGTTCAATTTCGCGAGAAATTTGATGTTGATTTGCTGTTCGATTTTTTCACCCCACGTTATAGCAGCAACTCGTGTAGAGATTGTTGTGCAAATACTGACTGGGCTATTCACAGGATATACCTAGCCGGTCGGTGGTTTGAGAGGGTGTGTAGGAGGGGATATAGTTCTATGATTCATGTCCGGCTGACCTCCAGACGGTTTTCCAGGAAAGCCCCAAGCCCAGTCCAGTTATTTTTGTGTCTCACCTCGTATATGAGGAGGACCCAAAAATTCCTGGAGTTCTTACAAAATCCCTTTATTACACAACTGTCCTTTTTGCCACTGTCAAAATACTCCCCTTGAGATACAATACACTTGATCTACCATTCCTGGAATCATTTCCTGTACTCATCTTTTGTGACCATTTTTCTGGATTTTTAACACAGTAGCAAATTGTCTTCCCTTCTGTCTTAATTTTAATTTCAGGAAGAAAAAAAAGTCACAGGAGTGAGATTTGCAAATACGAGAGGTACGAAGCAACAACCAGATTGTTTTGATCACAAACACTGTGACTGACAACATGGTGTGTGCAGGTGAACTGTCACTGTGCAGCAGTGTGTGCAGGTGCATATGAGGAGCCCAACAAGCCATAAAACAGATATTTACATGTATAATCTATTGGTTTACATGTGAACACTATTGTTTTTTGATTATTTACTACCAGATTGCACGCATACTTCATTGGAGTGCATGCGTACAATACTGGTTTCATTATTCATTCATTTGAACTATATTGGTTTGTATCCATATATTATTAATTTGTGTGTGAATTTCAGTTTTGCATGCTTTCCCATACAGTAGATGCCTCAGCAGTTCAGTATAATATTACTAATTAACAGACTCGATTCACAGGGCAAATCTTTATTAATAAGTCCGTTATTGTCAAAAAATGTGATCATCATTCCCTTGATGTTCGATATGACCTGATGTGTTTTTCAGAAAAGAAATCTCTGAAGTTATAAAATAAATGCTATAAATAAGCATCCAAATCAGCTTACCATGATGCCACTTTCCAGAGTGTTTAACAAGACTAGAAGGATAGTCGGTAACTTCACTCTACTCTTGACCGATTCTGGGAATTTTTGCCCCCCTCCCATATATACAGTATAGTTTCAAATAATGTATTTATGTGCAGCAACGCAATGATCTATTTAAATAATTTAAAATGATATAAATGAAAAATGCAGATAATGTTCAATCTATTCAGTACAATCTGCATGTTAATGATTAATAAATGTTAATTAATTCAATAAGGAATTATGTAAGCATACAAGTGTATACACAATGAGCATTTAATCATATAAGAAACATGTAAACATAGCAGCATGTAATCGTTATTTATCCATTTACTCATCCTTCTTTTGCATTTACACTTATCTACCCTGTTCACCTATCCAATATGACATCTTTCTTTAAACAAATGGCAGGATGGGCTTTTATATTGGCTTACTTGATGGACAACAGGAACCTTCTCTATTAAATACTACCATAAGCATCCAATGACTACTTGTTATATGAGAGGAACTGTCATTAAACACAAGTGTCTCCAGGTGGGTGCATCTCATCCTACAAAAGGAAGCTGGTTCTTAAGTAACTTCTCTGTCTCTCCCTCCAGATGGGTCTAGGAGACGGCAGGGCATTTTATTTTAGAAAGACAAAATTTCTGTAGATAAAAATTTTGGCTAATTCAACTCCAACTCACCACTAGCACTGCATCAACATACTAAATGTTACTCATAGAATATAGTACTAATTTCACAGATTAAGGCAAATTGCCAGATAATTCTTTACATACCCATGAATTTACTGTATGTTACTGTGCTGTATCTGATTTGTTAGTGATTGGATTGTTACGGCTTATACTAAACAGCAGTATGTGCTGTCAGTAAATCACCTCAAAATGTCACTTACTGAAGGCTTGTCTTAGGTGCTGTGTACAGCTTTATGTAATTTTTCCATCATCCATGACCTCTCATGTCCTAGTTTATGTCTGCTTCCTGGAAAAGTTTCCTTGGCAAATGATCATAATGTTAGCTGGTTCAAATCACAGCAGACTTGAGTAAGTACGTGTTTGTGCCTTTCTAATTCCAATAATTTAAGCAGATTATCTTCTCTCATCTCCTGGGGACAATGTGGTTGTTAACATCTCTCCCTATCCTGCTATAATAACCTGTGGCATCTTTGACTATTGGGGTCATTTAGTAAACCAATACACAATACTTTAACAAATTTCTTCTTTATCTTGATGTAATATTTTTAATATATTGTGTTGTAACCAGTGGATTGTTTTGGTATAACATTGTAGAACATGAGAATGCCTCCAAAATAAGCTCACTTGAATTGTGATTAATTTATAGTTTACTCAAAAAATAAGTGTATATGTAAATATTTTTGCTCCTATGAATACTGTCGTTTAGAGGTAGTCATTCTATGATTACAGGTGAAATGATTTTTTTAAATAAAAACTAAATTTCATTTACACAGCACAAAGTAAAAAGCACAAAACATTTTCCCTGTTCAAATTCCCTATCTCTCCCACCAATCAGCACACAGATAAATGGTATGATCTTCAAATAAGCCTATCTTTTATTTATTATCTAAAGGTGCCAAAATGGTTAACATGTCAAAGATCCTTGACAAAACATTTATTTTTAAAGAGAAGCTTCTTATTTATAAATTCTAAATTATATAGTGTATGTATATATTTATATATCTATATAACTGTAATTATCTCATCGCTGCCTTGGTAACTGTTAAGAATTATAGATAGATGGACAGATAGAGAATATCTTGGTTTCAAAGGAAAGACATACACAAAACACTCATAAATTCACAGAGAAATAGTAAAACACATATATAGATATACTTTTGTTTGACTTTTTCTGTTATGTAGCATTTTGTCATTGGCATGGCCATTCTATTGTTGGCAATCACATGATCGGCCAAGGTTGCAACCTGTGATGTCATCTTAGCATCACTATTTCAGATGGTGCTGTGCAATGTAATGCATCCAAATCTTCAGATTTTCAATTAAAAGCTTTTGCATGTATTCATTATTTAGAAAAAGGATATTAGAACAGGATTAGGAACTTTGCTTCTTTTTTATTGACTTTGAATTTTGGCTGTCATTTCTAATTTTGGTCTATGGTTTCTGTTCACTGACTGCTGCCTGTTATTAGACCACAACCTCTGGATAGTCCCTAAAGAAAGTCCTTTACTTCCTGATGTCTTTTCTTTCATGTTTTGCCTTTGTGGTTTGCTATTTTAACCAGGCTTTACAAGTTAGAGATGTTCCTAGTTCCTGAACAATAATTCAAGAAGGAAAAGTGAACCTTTAATTTTTTTATAGTAAAAAGGATTTGGTGATTTTGTTTATTTTTTAAAAAAGAAGTCCCCTTTTATTTTGCATTTATACTTTTTATTTAGAATAGGAACTGGAGCTCTGGATGGAGTAAAGTTCCCTGAAAAAACAGTTCAGAATTCTTAGATTTTAAGTACATCTGTCATGTGTGCGTTAATCCAGGTCACAAAGTCAGGCAAGAGGAGAATTTAAGATGTTAATTTTAATTGTGTGTCATTATGTTGCACCCTTTGAAATAAAAATACCTGTGAATCCTAATTAATACCATGAAGTGAGTTTATTGTGTATCTGAGGTCATCAAAGCCTAAAGTTTTACTATGCTTCTCCCTTGTTCATTCTCCATAACAAAGATAAACAGGTTGTCAGAATCTATTTTACCGCAAACTCTAATTCTTAGAAATCAGTATTCAGGGGACTACTAAGTCAATCTAAAATGTTTGGACTGGTCTTATTTTGCTACTTCTTGTTAGTCCCCATCCACCAATACAGACAAAACCAGAAAAGTTACAAATTCAGCCAACTTCGGCCAAGCAAAACCACTGGGGTAAGCATCCAGACTCCTGTCACAGCATGCTAAGTTTGATTTTAATGGGTTTGCACTCTGCTCTTGCAGGGTGCACAGCCTAGAATGTTGTTTGCCTTCTCAACTGTCATGAAAGATGAATGCTTACCAAAAAAGTCTAACGCAGTTCATTTCAGGCAAATGTTAAAAATCTAAATTGAAAAAACAACTGCTCTCTATTAACCGTTAAAATTAGTGGAACTGAAACCTGAAAATGTGACTCAGAGACATTAAATCCGAATGACTTTAGGCAATAGTCATGTTCAAAATGTGTGCAGTGCAAAGAATCCCAGGTGCCCGAAAAGCACAGTCCCTTTGCTGAGAATACAGCCAAATTCTCACAGTTAGACATATTGCCCTCACCCCATCATCACCTCCTTGATCTTTCTTGTTGTGTAAGTTTGAATTTTCTTTCTTATTCCCATTACTGCCTGCACATGTTTACACATGTGAGGTAGACTTGCAAGATAACTCACACTAGCAATGTATGCAGAGGTTTTTTCTCGCCAGCTTGATACTTCCAGAAGTAGTCATCATCCAGCACCGGGTCATAGATCATTTTTAAAGTACTGCCTCACAGACATCAGTAAAAAGTCACAGCAATTTGAGTATAGCATTGGGAATTGAGTATACATTCTGATTTTTCCAAAAATAAAATCAGTTCCCACGGATTTGTCTTTGTTTCCTCATAATTCATCTCAGCTGTCACGTCTGTAGCTGTTTTTTCTTAGAAGTTGAGGGTAGGAATTCCTCTTTCCAAGCTAATAGTCAGAAGCATTAAACCAAACTGTTAACACTTTGAAAAGTGGAGCGCACTATAGACCAAAGTGTATATTCTGAGCATATTTTATTATATTCCTTCCAGTATCATAGAAAGAATCACAATGGTTTGAAATGCAGTTATATCTCGGTTGGAATGGGGTCTTGGCCATGGAGATTATTTAATTGTGGGTGTGTTAGGATGTAGCGGGTTGGAAAATGACTGACTGACTGACTGATTAGGATTATACAGTGTAAATGAAATGGCTGAACCATTTTGTGCCCTGTTGAATCTTGACATTTAGCTGGGAGGTCCATGTGTAAGATGGTCCTGTGATCTGTGCGTGACAGACATGGCCAGAGCTGTGTGTTGTATCATATTGCGCAAAAACCAAACAGGGCTCAGTCTGCTGGTTCAGTGACATTCATTAGCTGCTAAAGATAAACAACATGGGTGCTGAATAGAATGAGAAAAAGGACAGCCTCTCATCTAGCTGCGCCCATTCTGCCTCATCAGACACTGAGTGGACTGACTTTATGGCTTAATCCAATGACACTGTCACAAAACAGTTCATTTAATACAATCTATATATATATAAAATGTTAATGTCTGTCTGACAGAATTACTTGCAATCTAGTGGAGCTCGAACCTTGATCTTGGTCTTATTAGAAGGCTTATGGCCTGATATGCTCTGGAAAATAAAAACATTTTAAGTAGCAGCACATTAGTGGAAAGCAGACAAGTTTTTTGTAATTAAACAACAGCCCATCTATTGATAATCCCCCAGGACATGGTGCACACGTGTTCAGAATTCATAATAAGTGTTAAGTTGTTGCATTTGCAAACAACAACGGAGAGCTTACTGTTGTTTATATTTAGCTTTTCGTAGCATTTTATGAAAGGACCATTGGTCCATGTGTTTAACTAATATGCATAAACTTTATAATAAACATAATATACTTTGTCAGTTTTAAAGGAATCACCAATCTACGTTAACAATATATTACACACAATAAGCCAGTCATATATAAAATTTTCTCAAAGAAGAGAACTATATAAGTTAATTGAACATATTGAATTAAATTTAAAACCCTATGCATTCATCCTCTCAAGTGTCAACAATATATGTATAATAATTTACACTGCTTCAAGGAAAAGCTTCACAATCCTCTAATTTACAAGTAGAGATTAGGGATCAAGAAATATTCTTAGGTAAAGATGTTGTTGTTTTCATACCTTTACTTTTAGAAGTGTAGTGGCACAGTAAATTATATCTGTTGCCGGTTTTTTTTTTCCAGGCATTCTGATTTTCCTTCCACATCCAAAATACATGGAACTTAGAAGATTTGGTGACTCTCAATTGAGGTGAGGTGACTGCATCATGAGCACTATGGTAAGGGAGGTATTTTTTAATGAAATTATATATATTGTGACAACTGCGGTGGGTTGGCACCCTGCCCGGGATTGTTTCCTGCCTTGTGCCCTGTGTTGGCTGGGATTGGCTCCAGCAGACCCCCGTGACCCTGTGTTCGGATTCAGCGGGTTAGAAAATGGATGGATGGATGGATATTGTGACAAATGTAGAGGGCGTAGCAGCCACTCAGTCCGACACAGAGAGATGCAGGAGGCACTTATAAAAACACAAATATTTTTTTTATTTTTCTTCACCTCGTGGGAAACGCCTTCCCCGTTTCCCACAGGCACAACACAGTCCCACTAAGCACAAACGCACAGAATACTTTTCTTTTCCTCTCTTTCTTTTCTTTCTCCTCCACAGCAAACTTCGTCTTCCTCCTCCCGACTCTGGCTCACCGAGTAGTGTCTGCTGGCCCCTTTTATAATGCCCCCCAGAAGTGCTCCAGGTGCTTGATGGTGTATTTCCAACAGCACTTCTGGGTGTGGCAGAAGAACCACCCATAAGGGCTCAGCAGTTGCTGCTGCACCCCCTGGCTGCACCAAACTCCAACTCCCATGGTGCCATGAGGGAGTCCTATGCACCACTGAAATGCAGGAGGGCTGCCATCTAGCACTCTGGGGGAGGTAACGCTCTGGCCAGTCTTGGCTTAGAGGTGTGTATATATATATATATATATATATATATATATATATATATATATATATATATATATATATATATATATATATGGATTACAACCGTAAGAATTACATATATACCAAGTATCTTATTGGAAACTCCTGACTCCATCTACTTTTTTTTTCTTTCAAATAGTAGAAATGAATTTCAAGCATCTTAACATCCTCCAGAGCAAGACTGGAAATGTTCAATTGCAGTCCATAACACACATCTCTGCTCATAATCTTACGTTAAAGCTGGGTGAGTCCTTGTGAGATCACCACTTATGTTTGTAGATGTGCTGTCTACAAATAATTCACATTAGACTATTTTAGATTTAAATCATTATTTGAATATGTGTGTGAGTATGTACATGTACATTGCAATGAGATATATGTAACAAAATTCTGTGACGATCTACTTTACACAGAAGGAAATTGGTCTCCTTTTCTTTTGATAGCCAAGCTTTATTGCATCTCCCTCTGGAGCTTGTACATGATGAATAATTTCACCTGAAGTTTATTGTCTTTCCATTTTTTCTTTGATTACATCAGTTTTTGAATTCAAAGTTCCTTATAAATCAGCCTTCCTGTGCTCCAGTCAGCTAAACTTAAAGGCATAAAAATTGTTTACAACGTCTTGGAGTACTGGATTTTAAAACAGCAATGCTTACAAACTGCATATTTCATATTAATCTCTACTGTAAAATTGGAAAACCACGATGATCCCAAATTTAAATGTGGACAAAGCATTTGGTATAGCATAGTGACCTTTGCAATAGTGCTAATGTTTGTGGTTCACCATCTTTAACGTTGTGTTTCTATTTCCAAAAAAGGTGTACTACAAATGTTAACACTGCCGCACAGATTTTGATATAAGTGCTGCAAATAATGCAAAAATAAAAATAAATCTCAATATTTGTTTTTTGGAGTATTGCTCATATATCATGATGAAAAATATTACAAAACTTATCTGCATTGATTTTTCCCCACATCTCTGTTGATTATAGATGTGAGATGGCCTGCCTTCCCTTCTAATGTGGTGTCAGGCAACAGGGAAGTAAAATGGGAACAGGCTGAGTATTTTCACTTATTCGTGGCAAGGTTGCAAAGAAAAAATGAACACAAACATATTTCAGTAACTCAAGCCGGCAAAAAGTTCAGAAAATGTTGCTCACCTTTTTAGTATTTCTTTTTTTTTCACTTTCCCTCATAATGCCATCTTCTTCATGGTTGCCATATTATTTTGTGATACAGGAGGTTGTTTTTTTCTTGTCAGATGCCAACTGACACCCTAAACACAGCCCAACAATTGTGACCTTTTGGCTCTTCCATTCCATACCTGACAAGACATTAAGTCTCAAAAAGTTCTGTGTTGTGGATTTTAGACTCAGACATGGCAAAAAGGGGTTTGAGACCTCCAAAATGACCACAAAGCAGACCAGGAACATTCATTCTCTGGCCAGCCCAAAAAAGGCGAACTTCAGATGAACTTGGCTCTGACAACTACATGCTGACTTCTGGACTAGCAGGCCCGAAAATGGGAAGCTGGCTTTGAATGTTCAGAAAGACTCCAAATGTCCCAGAGTATACAAAATTACCTTATTATCAACAGAAGCTGTAAAAACTTTGACCAGTAGAGACAAGAACCACAAACAATCTTTACAAAGAAAATATTTATTATAATAAATAAAAAAAATGTAACAAAATGCTCAGAAGAACAAAAAGATGTAAAAAAAAGGAATTACCTAAAAGGCAATCCTAAACAAAGAAGTTCTGAAACACTAGTCTAGAACTGACAAAATCAGAATTAATCAAAGAAAATATTTACAATATTCGAATAAACAACTCACAATGATTAACTGGCTGGGTCTTTTGCTCGAGAATCCAGATAAAGGCAGAGGGAGGAGCCAGCAGGAGTGATGTCAGGGTGGCCCCGCCCCCAGTGGTTTCATCCACAAAGTACAAGGAGCGGAATCGCATTTAAAGACACATTATATAAATGTAAACATAATGGAAAATACAACAATATGCAAAATAATAATAATTAAAAAACAATAAAACATAAAATACACAAAAATGCAGATCCATACATAACATGCTGAAGGTGAAATACTAGATTAAAACTTATTTATGTAAAAATCACTAAAAGAAATAATAAAATAAAGACCTTAGGGGTCCATTACCATGGAGGAATATTTCAGACATAATCTATACTAATAAAAGGCAAAGCCCTCACTGATTCACTGACTCACTGACTGACTGACTGACTGACTGATTCACTCATCACTAATTCTCCAACTTCCCGTGTAGGTAGAAGGCTGAAATTTGGCAGGCTCATTCCTTACAGCTTACTTACAAAAGTTAGGCAGGTTTCATTTCGAAATTCTACGTGTAATGGTCATAACTGGAACCTGTTTTTTGTCCATATAGTCTAATGGAGGAGGCGGAGTCACGTATCACGTCATCACGTATTACACCTCCTACGTAATCACGTGAAGTGAAAACAAGGAAGAGATTTACAGCACGAGTCAAACACGGGAACGAAGGTAAATTATGTTAATTGTTGAGTGTCTTTTAATACTGTGTAAGCATACATATTAACAGATGTGCAATTAAACGTGTGCATTTACGGGGTGATTTCTCAGGCTTAAAAGCTCGCCTTTTATTAAAAAGGTAAATGCTGTTTTCATTCTGAAGGGCACAAACCACGTTAGATTTCATGCTGAAGAGTAAGCTCAGCACACAGCTTGGTCATATTACAACCGGAAGGGTGAACTGACAATATGATATACAAAGAGATCCTTAAGAAATAATTATTGATTCATTTTCCCTCAGTTTAAAAAGGTTTACTTTTCTTCTTAATAAAAATTTTAAAGCGGTACTTCGCCGCTGCGAAGCGCGGGTATTTTGATATGTATCAAAATATATCACGTCATCATGCCTCCCATGTAAGCACGTGAACTGACCCGCTGCCGTTTGCAATGCCATATTCGCGAGATACAAGTTTAATGACAAGACACGAGGAATAAAACGACAGTTTGGATCACTTTGTGACAGAGTTAAAATTACTGTGGCCAGAAACTTTTAACTGCCGGATCTTAGCTAACATTAAATAAACCCGTGGACATCGCAACATCACACAAGACAGTGGCTCACGTGAACTGACTGAACGCAGCAGGAGTGATCACTTCAATGAATCAAACCTATTCAAAAAACACATTTCACAATTGATAAGGTACGAAAACAATAGATAGATAGATACTTTATTAATCCCAATGGGAAATTCACAATATGAAACCGATTGTGAATTTCCGTACAGCCACTGAAACTTTGTGACGGCACTTAAGACTTCAGGACACGTGTCTGCAAAAGAACCTCATTCAGGCAACTATTTTTACTGGCGGTGGCTCGGGGGAGAGAGTTTTTATTCCTCGCATCCCCGTTATACCCTCTGATCTCCAATTTCAATTCAAACGCCTCCAATTTACACTAAGGCTCTGCTTAGCAATGACAATTAATAAGTCTCCGTTGTTGAGTGTCTTTTAATACTGTGTAAGCATAGATATTAACACGTGCAATTAAACGTGTGCATTTACGGGGTGATTTCTCAGGCTTAAAAGCTCGCCTTTTATTAAAAAGGTGAATGCAAACTGTTTTCATTCTGAAGGGCACAAACCACGTTAGATTTCATGCTCAAGAGTAAGCTCAGCTAACATCTTGGTCATATTAGAACTGGAAGGGCGAACTGACAACATGGTATACAAAGAGATCCTTAAGAAATAATTATTGATTCATTTTCCCTCAGGTTAAAAATTTTACTTTTCTTCTTAATAAAAATTTTAAAGCAGTACTTCGCCGCTGCCAAGCACGGGTATTTTGATATATATCAAAATATATCGCGTCATCACGCCTCCCATGTAAGCACGTGAACTGACCCACTGCCGTTTGCAATGCCATATTCGCGAGATACAAGTTTAATGAGAAGACACCAGGTATAAACGACAGTTTGGATCACTTTGTGACAGAGTTAAAATTGCTGTAGCGAGAAACTTTTAACTGCCGGGTCTTAGCTAACATTAAATAAACCCCTGGACATCGCAACATCACACAAGAGATCGGCTCACGTGAAGTGACTCAACGCAGCAGGAGTGATTACTTCGATGAATCAAACCTGTTCAAAAAACACATTACACAATTGATAAGGTACGAAAACAATATGAAACCGATTGTGGATTTCCGTACAGCCACTGAAACTTTGTGACGGCACGAGACTTCAGGTCACGTGTCTCCAAAAGAACCTCATTCAGGCAACTATTTTTACTGGCGGTGGCTCAGGGGAGAGAGTTTTTATTCCTCGCATCCCCGTTATACCCTCTGATCTCCCATTTCAATTCAAACGCCTCCAATTTCCACTAAGGCTCTGCTTAGCAATGACAATTAATAAGTCTCAGGGACAGACCCTACAAAAGGTTGGCATTGATTTGAGGCAGGACTGCTTTTCACATGGCCAACTGTGCGTTGCATGCTCAACAGTAAGCTCAGCACACAGCTTCGTCATATTACAACCAGAGGGGAGAACTGACAACGTACTATACAAATAGATCCATAACAAATAATTATTGATTCATTTTCCCTCAGTTTAAAAAGGTTTACTTTTCTTCTTAATAAAAATTTTAAAGCAGTACTTCGCCACTGCGAAGCGTGGGTATTTTGATATATATCAAAATATATCGCGTCATCACGCCTCCCATGTAAGCACGTGAACTGACCCGCTGCCCTTTGCAATGCCATATTCGCGAGATACAAGTTTAATGAGAAGACACGAGGTTTAAACGACAGTTTGGATCACTTTGTGACTGAGTTAAAATTGCTGTACCGAGAAACTTTTAACTGCCGGGTCTTAGCTAACATTAAATAAACCCGTGGACATCGCAACATCACACAAGAGAGCGGCTCACGTGAACTGACTGAATGCAGCAGGAGTGATCACTTCAATGAATCAAACCTGTTCAAAAAACACATTACCTAATTGCTAACGTAAGAAAACAATATGAAACCGATTGTGGATTTGCGTACAGCCACTGAAACTTTGTGACGGCACGAGACTTCAGGTCACGTGTCTGCAAAAGAACCTCATTCAGGCAACTATTTTTACTGGCGGTGGCTCAGGGGAAAGAGTTTTTATTCCTCGCATCCCCGTTATACCCTCTGATCTCCCATTTCAATTCAAATGCCTCCAATTTCCACTAAGGCTCTGCTTCGCAATGACAATTTATAAGTCTCAGGGACAGACCCTACAAAAGGTTGACATTGATTTGATATATATATATATATATATATATATATATATATATATATATATATATACAGTGATCCCTCGCTATATCGCGCTTCGCCTTTCGCGGCTTCACTCCATCGCGGATTTTATATGTAAGCATATTTAAATATATATTGCGGATTTTTTGCTGCTTCGCGGGTTTCTGCGGACAATGGGTCTTTTAATTTCTGGTACATGCTTCCTCAGTTGGTTTGCCCAGTTGATTTCATACAAGGGACGCTATTGGCAGATGGCTGAGAAGCTACCCAGCTTACTTTCTCTCTCTCACTCTCTTGCGCTGACGTAGGGGGGTGTGAGCAGGGGGGCTGTTCGCACACCTAGATGATAGGGACGTTGCTACCTTCTGTGTGCCTCTGCTTCCTGAAGGACATGCTGCACGGTGCTTCGCATACTTAAAAGCTCCAAGGGCACGTATTGATTTTTGACTTTGTTTTTCTCTGGCTCTCTCTCTCTATCTCTCTCTCTCTCTCTCTCTGCTCCTGATGGAGGGGGTGTGAGCTGCCGCCTTCAACAGCTTTGTGCCGCGGTGCTTCGCATACTTAAAAACCAAACAGCCCTATTGATTTTTTTTTTTGACTGCTTGCTTTGTTCTCTGTCTCTCTCGTGACGCGCAGTCCTTTGAAAAGGAAGATATGTTTGCATTCTTTTAATTGTGAGACAGAACTGTCATCTCTGTCTTGTCATGGAGCACAGTTTAAACTTTTGAAAAAGAGACAAATGTTTGTTTGCAGTGTTTGAATAACGTTCCTGTCTCTCTACAACCTCCAGTGTTTCTGCGCAAATCTGTGACCCAAGCATGACAATATAAAAATAACCATATAAACATATGGTTTCTACTTCGCGGATTTTCTTATTTCGCGGGTGGCTCTGGAACACAACCCCTGCGATGGAGGAGGGATTACTGTATATATATATATATATATATATATATATATATATATACATATATATGTCAATGTACGTATGTATATATGTATGTCTAGATATATGTAGATATGTATATATATGTGTATATATGTGTAGATATATATATATATATATATGTGTGTGTATGTATGTACGTATGTATGTGTGTATATATATATGTATGTGTATGTATGTATATGTATATGTGTGTATATGTATGTGTATATATATATGTGTGATATGTGTGTATATATATATATATATTTGTATATATATGTAGATGTGTATATGTATACTATATATATATATATATGTATATATATGTATATGTACATATATGTATATATATATTTATGTGTGTGTGTGTATATTATATATATATATATATATATGACAGCAACACTCATAACAGTGACAACACAATTACATATATATATATATATATATATATATGTAGATATGTATATATATATATATATATATCTGTCAATGTATTTTTGTATGTATGTCTAGATATATATGTAGATATGTATATATATGTGTATATATATGTAGATGTGTATATATATATGTAGATATGTGTATATATGTAGATATGTAAATATATATGTATAAATATGTGTCTGTGTGTGTGTATATATATATATATATATACAGTATATATATATATATATATATATATATATATATGTGTGTGTGTGTGTGTGTGTGTGTGTGTATCTATGTATGTATGTGTGTATATATATGTATGTGTGTGTATCTGTATCTATGTATGTGTATATGTATATATGTATATGTATCTATGTATGTGTATATGTACATATGTGTGTATGTATGTGTGTATATATATATATGTTGATATATATATATATGTGGATGTGTATATGCATATATATATGTAGATATGTGTATATGTAGATATCCATCCATCCATTTTCCAACCCGCTGAATCCAAACACAGGGTCACGGGGGTCTGCTGGAGCCAATCCCAGCCAACACAGGGCACAAGGCAGGGAACCAATCCTGGGCAGGGTGCCAACCCACCGCAGTATATGTAGATATGTATATATGTATATATATGTTTATGTGTGTGTGTGTGTGTATAGCAACACATAACAATGACAAAACAATTACATTGACAATCATGTTACATTATTTTTGAAATGTTTCCTTTTCTTTTTCATAACCTCTTTAACACACTACTTCTCCGCTGCGAAGTGCGGGTATTTTGCTAGTCAAATAAATAAAAAAATAAATGCACAAATAAATAACATTGCTGTGAAAAGTGACAATAAATAAAGAGAAAAGCATGGAATCGGAGTGTAAATAAATAAATGTGTCACAGAATATGTCTTTGTTGCTTATTTATTCATTTTATCATCCACAGTGTAGACATACATGCTTTGCTTGATTTAGGAATCCTGTGGCTCATGTGTATGCTCAAAGTTGTGACTGTGCACATCAACTATGAGTGCAATAATATGCTGTCTGGAATTACTGTGTGAAGCGGCTGCTTTAATTCTATTAACTCCAAATTCATCACTAGGTTTAACACTAGAATCCCTGAAGCCTATGAAAAAACTTGTAATCCCGGCCCACCATTTTCCCTCTCCATCAGCGTCTTGTTTTGTAAATGTGTCGATCAGCACAAGCAGCAAGCAGCCTGCTGTCCCATCCCCTCCTTGACGGAGCTCAACTCGGGCAAAAAGTTCTCCCAGTGCAAGCCAAGGCTCCTTAGCTGTGTGTGAGGTGCCTGGAGTTGTATAGGGTAAGTAATACAGCATTTTGTTATTTGGAATACATGCATTTCATGTGTGTTCCTTGTCTACAAAGATCTGAGTAAGTGTAGGATGAAAGGAAATGCAAGGCAGGAAATCCTGAACACATACCTAAAGCAGAAACTTTACCATGTTATACTAATAATGATGAGAAGTGAATAATGTGTGAAGACTTTAGTCCAAATATCAAATAAACATGTGTGCTCTTTTATTCAAGTAAATAGAAAAGAATATAACCAAAGAAAAAAAAAAAGCATTTGATTTACATGTTGCTGGCAATGAGTTAAAAACCCAAGCTGAAATGTTAATCGACATGGACTTTACATGTGTTCTTGAATGGTGCAGAGGGAAGAACCGCTGCCTTATAACCCAAAGGGCCTGGGTTTGAGACCGGATGCTCTGCATTTTGAGTAGTGATCTGCTATGATTATTATAATTATTATTACTATAATATAATTACAACATACATTTGATTTGAGTCTGTAACACCCAGTGTAAATTTTGGCTACTTGTAAACATTAGAGCTTGTTTTTTATTATTCAGTTTTATTCTCTCCGTGACGTTCATGTGGTACAACAAACTTGCCTCTCCCTCTCTGAGTTGATGGCATTTATCTCCATTCTTTTCAGAAGAGCAGTGATGACCACAGTGGGAGCTGTGACTAATGCCTGCTCAGAACTATTTGTTGTACCGGCAGTCAAACATACGATGTCCCGTGACTGCTATCAGACTGGACAAAGGAAGGACTGTAACAACAGACAGCTTCTTCACAGCGCTTTCGCTGGCTAATAGACTGCTGCACCTCAACACAACTCTGCTTGGCACCATAAGTAAAATGGGACTTCAACCTGCAGCTAAATTCACTTTAGTAAATGAGCAATTCGCCATGCTATTGTTTAGATCTGGTAGTGTCATGCTGATGGTGTATGCGCCCAAAAAGAAGAAGCCTTTGATTTCAGTCTGTAAAAGCCAGTGTAGAGTTTTGCTACCTGTAAAAGTCATCGTTGAAGGGATATAAGCCGACACAAAAATGCTGGTGAATCATGTGCCCTGGGTATCTTGTTGTCACTTTAATTTTTTGTTATTCAGTTTTATTCTTGAATAAAAGCACACTTGTTTTGTTATACCTTTGCGAAAATTTTATTTTATATTCCACTAACCACTTGAATGAGATCGAATCTGTCTCTGCCTCTCTCACGCACGCACGCACACATTCATACATGAAAACATCACTTTTTGAAAATGCTATACCATGGAGTATAGAGCAAGATCGAAAAAAAAAACATGTCCAAATGACAACTCATATACATACTCACACACATATATATATATACTGTATATGTGTGTGTGTGTGTATATATATATATATATATATATATATATATATATATATATATATATATATATATATACAGTGTATACAACCAGTGAAAAAAGAAATAAGGTGCAACCACCTTCCACCTCTAGAAAGCAACACAATAAACAAATCTATAACAGAAATGTCAGAGACCCAGTTTATTATCACAAAATCAGTGCTCCAGTTCTTTACAATCATGGGATAATTTTTCATCACCTACTAATGAAAAGCATCGGCAATCAGTGAATGTGACATTTAGTTCCTGAGTAAAAGTGAAACATGGTGATAACATCATCACTTTCTCTGAAGTTTAGGAAATATGTCGACTTGGGCATGTAACTCTTACATATTATTCCCTATCTATATCTTTCTTTGATCTCATTCAAAAAATGTCTTTCATCAAAGTACTGAACTGCATGCTTTAGCAATTTTTAACAATAATATATTACAAATGGCACATACAATAATGGAAAATTTCTAATTGCTGATCCTATCATTGCTTATGAAACAACAGTATAATCAACAGATGGTTTACTGCTGAGATAAGGCAAAATAATTAACACTGAGCATTATCACTGAATATCCTTTGTAGAACTGATTTATATTGCAGATACAGAATTCAACATTAGGGTTTGTTGTGTTCAAAATAAATTTTAACAATCAGGGTGAGTCAAATTGACTTTATATATTATATGGATAGATAAAATTATATTTATTGTTTGTCTAAGCAAATGTGCCACAACTGAACGGATCCAAATATGCAGGATAGCATATATTTTATCTTTCGTGAAAAACAAAGAAAACGTGTATGATCAGCAAGCTCTTAACATGAATGGGTGTTGTTGTCTCCTCTTCTCCTAACAAGGAGTGCACATTGCACCCATTACTCATATCCTTGTGTGAAATAATGGGAACAGCTGCTTCCTGTCCGATTTGTGAAGTACTTTTCAATTGGAATTTGTTCAAAAATTTCCTTAAATTTATACGCTTAATCTCATGCAAGAAGAGAAACAGAACTCTCTTTACATATTCATTCCTACATTTGACAAATCAGAACCTCCACTGGAAAAACTGAGCGGTCTCCAGTGACAAGTCCACTTTGGACCATCAACAATAACAATTTATTTCTTGTATATCCCAAAATCACACAAGGAGTGCTGTAATGGGCTTTAACAGGCCCTGTTTTTGACAGCCTCCCCAGGAAGACAAGAAACCCCCTCCCCTCAAAAAAAATGGAATAAATCTTGGGAAAGGTAATTCAGAGAGAGACCCCTTAGTTGTATTGCCTTTCATTTCCTTTCATCCTACACTTACCCAGATCTTTGTAGACACGGAACACACATGAAATGCATGTATTCCAAATAATAATATACTATATTATTTACCCTACGCAACTTCAGGAACCTCACACGCAGATAAGGAGCCTTGGCTTGAGCTGGGAGAGCTGACAGCAGACTGCTTGCTACTTTTGCTGAATTTACAAAACAAATGCTGATGAAGATATGTGAAGGGTTTTAAGGTGGGCCAGGATTTTCGTAGGCTTCGATAATTCTTGTGTTAAGTCACCAACATGAAATTATTTTTTATGCTACATTGTACAGGCAAAAATAACCAATTTATTGATGCTTTTTAAATGTTATAAAGATTAAAAGAAGTCTTGCATAGACATAGACATCCTGAGGGTTCGCGGGATCCCCTCGAGGTTGCTGGATATCATGGCTGGCCTGTACACTGGTACTGTGAGTGCTGTGCAGAGTGGAGGCAGGAACTCTGCATTTTTCCCAGTTGATTCTGGGGTTCGTCAGGGGTGTGTTCTGCTCCTACTCTGTTCAATGCTTGTTTGGACTGGGTGTTGGGCAAGGTCGTGGGGTCCAGCAGCTGTGGGGTATCTGTTGGTGAAGAAAGATTCACGGATCTTGACTTTGCTGATGATGCTGTGATCTTCGCTGAGTCAATGGAGGCTCTGATCGGGGTTCTCGAGAGACTGAGTGAGGAGTCTGAGTGTCTAGGCTTGCAAGTGTCCTGGATAAAAACCAAGATCCAGGCCTTTAATGACCTATTGGGCACAGCCATCAGCAGTATGTCTGTTTGCAGAGAGAGTGTTGACCTTGTTGAGAGGTTTACTTACCTTGGCAATGACATTCATGTCTCTGGTGACTCTTCCTGTGAAGTCAGTAGACGGATTGGGAGAGCATGGGGGGGGGGGGGGGTCCGTGAGATTGCTGGAAAGGGGTGTGTGGTGATCTCGATATCTATGCAAAAGGACGAAGGTCCAAGTCTTTAGAGTCCTGGTGCTCCCTGTCTTGCTATATGGTTGTGAGACATGGACGCTATCCAGTGACTTGAGACGAAGACTGGACTCGTTTGGTACTGTGTCTCTCTGGAAAATCCGTTGGTTTGACTTTGTGTCGAATGAGCGGTTGCCCATGGAGTCCCGAATGAGGCACATTACCTGCATTGTGAGGGAGCGTCAGTTACGGCACTACAGCCATGTGGCGCGTTTCCCTGAGGGTGATCCAGCTCGTAAGATCCTCATTGTTGGGGACCCAAGTGGCTGGACCAGGCCAAAGGGTCACCCACTTAACACCTGGCTGTGGTAGATAGAGGGTCATTTCTGGAGGGTAGGACTGGACCATGTGTCTGCCTGGGGGGTTGCTAACTGGGATCCCGAGCTGTTTTGACATGTAGTGGGTGCGGCAACGCACTGTACTAGTGCATACTCTCCAACTTGACTTGACTTGACTTTGCATAGCAGTATGTTACTAGCAGATACATTTTACAGTAGGTGTACCTAATCTAAAGTGTTACTGAAATATGAATATCTATCACTTTTTCTAAGTACAGGCTTTGTCTCTTTGTGGTGGGTCATTAATCAATAAGGATACCCTATTGACTGAGCTAATATTAAGTTCCTGGGAAATGTGTGCCAACATGATGAGAAAATTACGTGAAGTTAAAAAATGTATGTACTGTATATAGAAAAGTATTCAGTTTAAAAGGAATATGTCCTTTGATGTTCTCCTAGATGCAGAAAGGTAGTTAAATATATATTTTTTTTTTATTTTACCAAGGAGAATGTAATTCTCATGGTCATTTTGTAGTAAGAAATTAGAATTAAAAACTTCTTTTTTTAGACATCTTTTTGTTTCATGATGCCATTTTTATGTGGTGGTTGTTGCAGCGTTGGTATGGGAGAACGACAGGAAGCACATGGCGAGTGATGTCATCTCATTGGGGTAAAGGCCACACCGTGCATTTGCTGCTTCATCTGAGTTTGAGGATAATCTTAAACCTTTGACACGTTATTTCTTTATATACTCTACTGCTCTACTGTTTTCCAAACTAAGTGCAACATATCCTGTTTCTGATTTTTGGTTAGCATATTCAACTTGGTGAAAGATAAGACAGATTTTCAGTTTAGAATTTAGCTGGCCAAAATGACATCTTTTCTTCTGGTCTCTCAATAAATTAATGCCTTTAATCAGTGTGGGCTAACAGTTATATTTTTTATTATATGTATTCTGTTTTAAATTATATTGAGCCTTGTGCCATGTGGGTGGAGCCTCTATGGGTAGGGCTTCTGGACATCACAGCTGGAACAATTTACATGGCACATTTTTAGTGTTCTGTTATGTCTTTCTGCTGATCTACCCGCTTGATGTGATACACAGATATGCACAAGCGTTTTCTCAGGATCCACTTTGATTTCTTGGGCTTTCTTTTCTGTTATCCTCCTCTTTTCAAGGACTTTTGTCAGATGTTCCTATATCTTTCACACTCCAGGACATTCGATTGGATGGAGGAGAGATTCTAGATTGGTTAGGTGTAATTTAGTGTGAACTCATGGCTGATTAGGGCTACTGCAACTCTGTAGCAGAAAAATCGGGAGTGGTCTACCCTCGACTTTCTCATACTCAGATATGGGGATGGCTATTTAAGAAGTAAACTGCAAGACAATGATTATATTTTTATATTATGTACATTAAAGAACCATCAAAAATCAAATTAATAATATATTGAACAACTATTATAAAAGTAAAGTTGAATAAATCATGCAGCTGCATGAATAAAAGGTAAAGTACCACATCTGATTAATGGAAATAGCCCAAAAGTTGATAGAAATCTACGTTTTGTACTCAATACTTGTACGCAAAATTTGGTTGACCTAAGTTAAAGTGTATTCAAGTTATCATGTTTACACACACACACACACACACAGACAGACACAAAGACATAATTTCAAAAATGGTATTTTCGGACTCAGGGAAGTCTAAAACATTGAGATTAATCAAAATCTTGAAATGGAATTTTTGGATGATTCCAATACTTTCCCTATACTTTGTATACGAGAAGGTCAGGGAAGTTTAAAACGTCGAGATTCATCAAAATCTCAACATCAGATCTTTGGACGATTACAATACTTTCCCTGTACTTCATATATGAGAAAGTAAAAAACACACTTAGCAAATGGACAGATTAATATTTCAATTTTAAATACACTTTTATTTACTTCATTAGTTCAGCTATTCTTTGGCAAAGTATTTAATGTTGCTACCCTGCAGCTTTGGGGCATTATCCATATCTCTGCATGTGCTTTCTTCAGGTACTCTGGTTCCATTTGACATTCAAAAGATATGCAGTTTGTTGTGCTAGACTGGTCTTCTCTCCAGGTTTAGTTACTGCTTTGTAACGGCTTTGGCTAAAATAGGCTCTGGCTCACTGAGATCCTACAAGTGAGTTGAAACACTGGATGGATGGATAAAAGCAGTATATCGATCAAAGGGAGTTTGGTTTGTCCTCAACACAATACCAGATGCAAGTGACATACACTTACTAAAAATGTTCCCATATTTCCACAAGTGATGCACAGGTACGTTGAATAACTTGCTTGGAGTCACAATCATTAAGAGATGTGGATTGAATTTTGAAAAGGTTTTTTTTTTTATTTACAGTCCATTTTACTGTTTCAGTTTTATCTGGCTTGAACTTGTATATTTTGTATATTGTCCTCTTTTACTCATCTGACAGCTGCTTGGATGACCAATTCAAGTGAGTCAAACAACAGCTCACATAGCAGTGCCTTTCTCATGCTGCCTTAGGTAAGAAAATGAATCGAGTGCAAATGGAAGGGGAAACCCATTATGCAAATACATATAAGACTGAAGTAACTGAATAGTACTGTCTGCAGATTATTATTGTAAAGAATCAAAGTTGTACATCTGCAGCTAAATTATCTTTAAACTTACTAATAATACACAAAAGGTGCAGCTGCCTAAATGATATAAACATAGGACGGGCTTAAAGATCAACAGTGCCATCAAGAGTTGGGAGGCTTCAGTGGCTTAAGCCCCTGATCTTTCAGTCCCAGATATACTTTACACAAACAGTGGCGGCAAACCCCTGTTCTTCTTGCCCATCATGTACCATATGTATTCCTGTTATACAATAAATCAGTTCCTTTCCAAGTTCTTACTTATTTGTATAATTTGAATGAATTACTGTCTTTTAACTAATATTAATAGCTGGACGGAGAACATATTTCAGTTGTTTTTCTTCTTTCATAGGGTAATAATGTCAGTGATCATACGCTAACATTTATCATTTTATATTAATAGATTTTTTCAATTGTTAATTATTGGATACTACTCTATTGGGTATACTTTCAAACATCCATCCATCCATTTTCCAACCCGCTGAATCCGAACACAGGGTCACGGGGGTCTCCTGGAGCCAATCCCAGCCAACACAGGGCACAAGGCAGGAACCAATCCCGGGCAGGGTGCCAACCCACCGCAGGACACACACAAACACACCAAGCACACACTAGGGCCAATTTAGAATCGCCAATCCACCTAACCTGCATGTCTTTGGACTGTGGGAGGAAACCCACGCAGACACGGGGAGAACATGCAAACTCCATGCAGGGAGGACCCAGGAAGCGAACCCGGGTCCCCAGGTCTCCCAACTGCAAGGCAGCAGCGCTACCCACTGCGCCACCGTGCCGCCCACTTTCAAACATGTCATATTTAATAAAGTTGAACAACAATTAGTCATAGACCCTCCACCACTAATACACATCAATTGATGCCATTTTCACATCACTTGAATTGCAGCCTGCTGTGTATGGATGCTATTGAGCCATGACAAGCCTGTTTGTGTTCCTTTTTGAAGTTCATTATAAAGTACTGTTAAAAGGCATGCATTCTATTATTGCTATTACTTTTGAAATGACTCGTTCCTACAAACCAATTTAATAAGCAAAAATGTAATACAGTAACTGACTCATGGATGAAGTAAAAAAAAAATCTGAAATGCTCCAACTTTCATATCATTTAACTTAGTCGCTGAACGCACCCGAATGTTAGGCTGTGCATACATCGTGTGACTTCATAATAACTGAGCCTTCTCTACTGCTTTAAATGTACATGAAGACTGTTGGCCTAGAAGTGGCACAGTTGCTTTGAACTACGTGTACTTTTCTACTTTTATTTTTCTATTTTTATTTATTGATCACTCCTATCAATATGCTGCTGCTGAAGAATGTGAATTTCCCATCGGGATTAATAAAGTATCTATCTATCTATCTATCTATCTATCTATCTATCTATCTATCTATCTATCTATCTATCTATCTATCTACTGGTTATTTTTATTTTATGTTTAGCTCAAGTACTTTTTGTAAAATTAGCTCATTTACTTTTTTGTATGATGGTGCAATTTTCCTCCATGGTTTGGGATGAAACATAATCAGGAAGTTTATGTAATTAGATACGAGAAACATGGCTAAGGGGTGATATTGTTTACCAAAGTATGCACACTGGAAAATAGCCAACTGTCCAGTATATTGTGTTAAGATAATGAAGAGAATAATAATGAAAATAGAAACAAGTAGCTAAAATAACAGGAAAGCATTATCATGAACAATTGTGGAGAAACAGGGGGCAAGGGCATTGTGCGTTTCTCTTATTCTTAACAATCTGGCCTGACTGGGTTAAATACTGAGGAGATAAACTAGAGACAGCTGCTTTTGCCTTTGGCTTTAAATGTATTTTGCTCACCATGACATTATTTATTTAAAGTGTTTTGCTGTTTCATTTATAGCATTTAAAAAGATAGTCTTTGGCCATTTGTGTCTTACTTTATATAACACTGCACTTGACATTTTTTGCACAGACGTTTTCTGTTTATTTTCATATTACGGGAACAAAATCTTGACACGTGTTCACTTTTAAGAGGTGGCTGCTGAACTTGAGTACATAACAAAGTTTTACTTTATATTATTGATTTCTAACTTAAATAGCTAAATACCATTCCAACCCAAAATTTACACTTTAGTTGGAGCACAGACAGCTAAAGTGACTTGCTCAAGGCTATAAAGTGAGCCAGTGGTGGGGCTTGCACCCTACAAAAACTCCAGAACTTTGGATTATTTATTAAACTTTAGTAATATTGCTATATGAAAGTTAGCCACTACCTATTCTGTACATGACATCATGTTACATATGAATCTATATTACTGTGAACACATGGAAGGTAATAGAACACAGGGACCAGTGTGCTAGGATAGGCTCCAGGCCCCCCAACCCTTAATCAGATTCACCAGATCTGGCCATGGATGGATTGATTTTAGTAACCACCACCTTTTTTCAGTTTCAAAAAAAAGAAACAGTAATATAATTCCAAAAACATTTTGGAACATAAATGTATGTTGGTGCATGAAATGAAGTTAATCATGGCACTGGAGAGTGGCAGCGTGTTGTATGTTGGTTGAATATGTAAGTAAGGATTTCACTGTACTCTGTACATGTGACAGTACTGCTACTACTATTGCATTGATCTTACGCAGACAGGCCTTTAATCCCACCCAAAAGGAATTCAAAGGAAAACAGAAAGGAAGCACGATAATAGCAGGGAAGCTGAAGATCACTGATCAAGGCCTCATATTAGGACTGTGTTAGAGACCAAAATGCAATCTTTTCAATAATATTAAAAAGGAAAGTTTAGAGGAGGGTATTATAGTTATGGGTGACTTTAATTACCCAAATATTAACTAGGCTAGCCTTACCAATAGCACAACATAAGAACAGGAGTTTTTAGTCATAATCAGTGACTGTTTTTAACACAGTATGTTAAATCCTCCCCTCCTTTAACCGTCACCTTATCGTGGTGGAGGGGTTTGCGTGTCCCAATGATCCTAGGAGCTCTGTTGTCCGGGGCTTTATGCCCCTGGTAGGGCCACCCAAGGCAAACTGGTCCTAGGTGAGGGATTAGACAAAGAGCGGTTAAACAAACCTCCTATGAAGAAAAACAATTTTGGACGGCGTTTTCCCTTGCCCGGACGCGGGTCACCGGGGCCCCACTCTGGAGCCAGGCCTGGAGGTGGGGCTCGATGGTGAGCGCCTGGTGGCCGGGCCTGCACCCATGGGGCTCGGCCGGGCACAGCCCGAAGAGGCAACGTGGGTCCCCCTTCCCATGGGCTCACCACCTATGGGAGGGGCCAAGGAGGTCGGGTGCAGTGTGAGTTGGGTGGTGGCCGAAGGCGGGGGACCTTGGCGGTCCGATCCTCGGCTACAGAAACTGGCTCTTGGGACGTGGAATGTCACCTCTCTGAAGGGGAAGGAGCCTGAGCTAGTGCGCGAAGTTGAGAGGTTCCGGCTAGATATAGTCGGACTCACCTCGACGCACAGCTTGGACTCTGGAACCAATCTCCTTGAGAGGGGCTGGACTCTCTACCACTCTGGAGTTGCCCCCGGTGAGAGGCGCCGAGCAGGTGTGGGTATACTTATTGCCCCCCAACTTGGAGCCTGTACATTGGGGTTTACCCCGGTGGACGAGAGGGTAGCCTCCCTTCGCCTTCGGGTGGGGGGACGGGTCCTAACTGTTGTTTGTGCGTATGCACCGAACAGCAGTTCGGAGTACCCACCCTTTTTGGAGTCCCTGGAGGGGGTGCTAGAGGGCATACCTTCTGGGGACTCCCTCGTTCTGCTGGGAGACTTCAATGCTCACGTGGGCAATGACAGTGAGACCTGGAAGGGCGTGATTGGGAGGAATGGCCCCCCTGATCTGAACCCGAGCTGTGTTTTGTTATTGGACTTCTGTGCTCGTCACGGATTGTCCATAACGAACACCATGTTCAAGCATAGGGGTGTTCATATGTGCACTTGGCACCAGGACACCCTAGGCCTCAGTTCGATGATCGACTTTGTGGTCATGTCGTCGGACTTGCGGCCACATGTCTTGGACACTCGGGTGAAGAGAGGGGCGGAGCTGTCAACTGATCACCACCTGGTGGTGAGTTGGCTTCGATGGTGGGGGAGGATGCCGGTCAGGCGTGGTAGGCCCAAACGTGTTGTGAGGGTCTGCTGGGAACGTCTGGCAGAGCCCCCTGTCAGAAGTAGCTTCAACTCCCACCTCCGGCAGAACTTCGACCACATCCCGAGGGAGGTGGGGGACATTGAGTCCAAATGGGCCATGTTCCGTGCCTCTATTGTTGAGGCAGCTGACCGGAGCTGTGGCCGTAAGGTGGTCGGTGCCTGTCGTGGCGGCAATCCCCGAACCCGCTGGTGGACACCGGCGGGGAAGGATGCCGTCAAGCTGAAGAAGGAGTCCTACAGGACCCTTTTGTCCTGTGGGACCCCGGAGGCAGCTGATAGGTACCGGCAGGCCAAGCGGAATGCGGCTTTGGTGGTTGCTGAGGCAAAAACTCGGGCGTGGGAGGAGTTTGGGGAGGCCATGGAGAATGACTTTCGGACGGCTTCGAGGAGATTCTGGTCCACCATCCGGCGTCTCAGGAAGGGGAAGCAGTGCAGTGTCAACACTGTATATGGTGGGGATGGTGCGCTGCTGACCTCGACTCGGGATGTTGTGGGTCGGTGGGGGGAATACTTAGAAGACCTCCTCAATCCCATTAACATGCCTTCCAATGAGGAAGCAGAGCCTGGGGACTCAGAGGTGGGCTCCCCCATCTCTGGGACTGAGGTCACCGAGGTGGTCAAAAAACTCCTTGGTGGTAGGGCCCCGGGGGTGGATGAGATACGCCCGGAGTTCCTCAAGGCTCTGGATGTTGTAGGACTGTCTTGGCTGACACGCCTCTGCAACATCGCATGGACATCAGGGACAGTGCCTCTGGATTGGCAGACCGGGGTGGTGGTCCCCCTCTTTAAGAAGGGGGATCGGAGGGTGTGTTCCAACTACAGAGGGCTCACACTCCTCAGCCTCCCTGGAAAAGTCTATTCAGGGGTCCTGGAGAGGAGGGTCCGTCGGATAGTCGAGCCTCGGATTCAGGAGGAACAGTGTGGTTTTCGTCCTGGTCGCGGAACAGTGGACCAGCTCTATACCCTTAGCAGGGTCCTGGAGGGTGCATGGGAGTTTGCCCAACCAGTCTACATGTGTTTTGTGGACTTAGAAAAGGCATTCGACCGTGTCCCTCGGGGAATCCTGTGGGGGGTACTCCGAGAGTATGGGGTACCGGCCCCCCTGATAAGGGCTGTTCAGTCCCTGTACGATCGGTGCCAGAGCTTGGTCCGCATTGCCGGCAGTAAGTCGAACCCGTTTCCAGTGAGAGTTGGACTCCGCCAGGGCTGCCCTTTGTCACCGATTCTGTTCATATCTTTTATGGACAGAATTTCTAGGCGCAGCCAGGGTGTTGAGGGGGTCCAGTTTGGTGGGCTCAGGATTGGGTCACTGCTTTTTGCAGATGATGTTGTCCTGTTTGCTTCATCAGGCCGTGATCTTCAGCTCTCTCTGGATCGGTTCGCAGCTGAGTGTGAAGCAGCTGGGATGAGAATCAGCACCTCCAAATCCGAGACCATGGTCCTCAGCCGGAAAAGGGTGGAGTGCCCTCTCAGGGTTGGTAGCGAGATCCTGCCCCAAGTGGAGGAGTTCAAGTATCTCGGGGTCTTGTTCACGAGTGAGGGAAGAATGGAGCGTGAGATCGACAGGCGGATCGGTGCGGCATCCGCAGTAATGCGGGCATTGCATCGGTCTGTCGTGGTGAAAAAGGAGCTGAGCTGCAAGGCGAAGCTCTCAATTTACCAGTCGATCTATGTTCCTACCCTCACCTATGGTCATGAGCTATGGGTAGTGACCGAAAGAACGAGATCGCGAATACAAGCGGCTGAAATGAGTTTCCTCCGCAGGGTGTCTGGGCTTTCCCTTAAAGATAGGGTGAGAAGCTCAGTCATCCGGGAGGGGCTCAGAGTAGAGCCGCTGCTCCTCCGCATCGAGAGGAGTCAGATGAGGTGGCTCGGGCATCTGATCAGGATGCCTCCTGGACGCCTCCCTGGTGAGGTGTTCCGGGCACGTCCAACCGGGAGGAGGCCCCGGGGAAGACCCAGGACACGCTGGAGGGACTATGTCTCTCGACTGGCCTGGGAATGCCTTGGGATTCTCCCGGAAGAGCTAGAAGAAGTGGCCGGGGAGAGGGAAGTCTGGGCATCTCTGCTCAAGCTGCTGCCCCCGCGACCCGACCTCGGATAAGCGGGAGACAATGGATGGATGGATGGATGTTAAATCCTGATGAGGGGGAAACCTGTCTAGATTTAGTATTCTGTAATAATCAGGGGTAGGGGTGATTGAACCATTAGGATCTAGTGACCATAATATAATACATTTCACAGTGTTTTGGCAGAGTGCATATTTGAAAATTAAAACAGTTTAGTTTAGCAGGGAAATTAGGAGCATATGTTACAAAGCCTAAGTAACATAAATTTGAATGAGCTTTTAAGTGTGGGAAACCTTTGGAGTTGTGGATCAGGTTTAAAATTGATTCACATATAAAGTAGGACAAGTTTATTCTAAAATTTATAAGTCATAAGAAACTAAAGAGAACCCTGTGCTAGAGTATACTTTTACATTAAAAATAATAATAATAAAAGAAGTTAGAAAGGAAAAACTCAAAACTAATAACTCCAACGTGAAATGTAGGGCATATGAAAACATGACGGCAATGGTGAAAATGACATTAGGAAGGCTAAAAGGCAGCTTCAGAGAAATATTGTACAAAAGGCAAAATATGATCCAAAGAGATTCTTTCAATATTTTATAGTAAAGAAATAGCTAAGGAGGAGGTGAAGTATATTAGATGAGCTACAATATCGAGTACAGACAATGAAACAGTATATACTTTAAACCTGAATTTTATTGAGGTTTAATGGAGTAAAGAAGTCGATAACCTTGAAAAAGTAACAGGGACTACTAAGTAGGTACTTAGTGATTTGGAAATTGTAGATGGATAAGTACTCCTAAGGTTAAATAGGTTGAAATGTAAGAAACCTCCAGGACAGAAAACATTTATCCTAAGTGCGTATGGAGGTTAATGAGTACATACAGTATATAAACCTTTGGCATATATTTTTTAAAAATCCCTGCACTCTGGAAAATTTCTAAAGACGGAAGGCTACAAACTATTTTCCCGTTGTATAAAAAGGGTGGCTGGGCTAATTCAAGTAACTATAGGCCAGTAAACTTAATGAGCATCACAAGTAAAATAATAGAAAGAATTATTAACAAAAAGATCCAGCACATGTCTATAGTAGAAGAACTCGCACAATTGCTAACAGCACCTGATTTGGACTCATAGCCTCTCACACAAACAGTCAGACAGCAGTTGAACGATTTTTTTTTTTTTTTAAGAAAGGGGGTGGGTACAAGTGATCAGGTTGATCAAAACACATATGGAAGTGTTGAGAAACGAAAAGTAGTATCCTGTGAGACAGACAATCAAATATCCTAATCATACACCACTAAAGTGATGTGCGCAGGTGGGGCGTCCTCTCAGTGCTCACCTAACTTTGGCATGTTAGTCAATGTTAATTAATCATCCCAAAATACACATTATTAACAGATATGTACAAGAGTCTTGACAGGGGACTTGTGATTTAATATAAACTAAATTGAGGTTGTGTTCATATTGTGACTATAGGAGAGTAACTACACAACAGTCTACAGTTGAATGAAAATTATGTAATAATGCTACTGTCGTAAAACTGAGGCAGATCAGTGTGTGTTCTTTAGAGCAAAAGCTTAGCAGAGCATACTTTTCAAGTAATCTTCTAGGTAATAATTATGGAAAATGTGGCACAGTGCAACTGTTGTTGACCCTCCATGATATTTCTTCCTAGGGTGAAAGTGTTTCTACCCAATGAAATAAGTCTCTGAAATTCCCACAGCCTATTTATTGATACATTTAGTTTGCAGTTGTCAAAGCAGAGATGGGCACCCTTAGCCCAAAGAAGGCACTCAGATTCTCAGGACAGGCATCAGAATCAAGCTTTACTGTGCAATGCACATATAGACTCAAATCAGGTGAATTGGGTGTTCAGCACTGGGGCCATCTTACTTTTATTACAGTTCTTATCAAGTGCTTACCTCACTTAGCTCATTTGTCATCCTCATCTGACTCCCAGCATCCCGTGGCCTTGGTCCTACCTCTAATTAGCTCCACCGGTATTTGCCAGCCTAATGAGTGTAGCACTCTATTCTATCCATCATGCCCACTTGACAGGCCCTCTCCCAACCTTGCACCCATCCAGTTTCTGCCACCATTATTTCCAGTTCTCAACTAATGTTCACCAAATGGGGGGTGGGGGTTGCATATCTGCATACCTGACCTTGACTTATGAAATATTGGTGGGTTCCAGCTTCCTCAGAAAAATAAAAAAAAATATATGAGCATAGGCCTTTTTGTGATGTAACCCTTACTATACTAACGTGCACTAAGGTATAATGCTGATTTTCATTTATGCTCATGATTCTCTTTGAATATATGCAAATCATCAATTTTAAGAATATACTTTCCTATAGAGTATGAAACACAACTGAACTATCTGGAAACAAAGTAACAACCCTCTAACACCCCCAGGTTTCGGAACAATCTGAATGGACTATGAATGTGGAAACTCCTTGAGGAATGCGCTCAACAGAGAGAGATAAGTTATGATAATATAAGATAAGACAAGATTAGTTTATTGTCATTGCATGACACTTACAATGAGATTCTGGTACACTACTTGAAATGATGCTCAAAACTATACTTTTAAAAACTACATATTTAATATTCTAACATACTGTAGATAGCTTACACATTACAGTATTACTGTCAGCATATGCAAAAAAAAAGTTTTTCTAATAATATTGCAGAACTTAAGAAAAATAATAAATAAATAAATAAATTATATAAAAAAAACTTGGGATGAGACGAGACCTGTTCAGGGAGACAAGATGTGACCTTCTCAGAGAAACACTTTCATGTCCCGCGAGACTAGACTTTGTGCCAAGAGATTTAACCACGTCTGGGGCCAGAAAAAGACAGAGTAGATGACAAAGTAGAATGTCGTAAAGACTTAAAAAATGTTGGCATGATACACATGCAGAGCAGGTTAGAGATAATGGAAGTAGGAAAATTCGAAAGTCTCAAAAAAATGATAGTAAAGATTGCATTAGCGCAAACAAGCAGAAAATATTACTTGGTGAAATAACAGAACTAAAATAGATCGAATAGTGTTTGAGGATGTCTGGGGGAGAAAAGAGACAAGACAGTGAGACAAAAGAACAGTTGCTGTACAGGCTTTTAAATGTTCGAAGCGCCGCACAAGATGCAAATCAGGAGACACGGCAGCAGCAGCAAGCCAGCAGCTGATTGAGCAAAGAGGAGGTAAAAAAAATGTATTTGTTTCCCATTGTATCACCGTTTAAGAGGGGTTTCGGAGGAGCGACCACGTCTCCTTGGGGTGCGTTCAGCAGATATAGCACAGGGACTCATCATTTAGAACTGCTAGGCAAGCATTTTAAGACAAGACAAGACAAGATGGGACAACTGTGAAATGGGTAGTCAGACTGATGACCATTGTATACTATTTTTGTGTGTCAAACTCAGCATGAAACTGTATCCCCTTTGCCTCGTTTGGAATGGCATGATTCACCAAAGTGGGGGCCTGCACATGAAAAAAGAGTATAAAGCCTTGGAACATTGCCCGGCACACCTTTGATGGCGATGGACGAATATGAGGTACCGTCATCCAATCCTGAAAATCCTTCCAATGCAGCAACGAAAATGGCAGACTCTATACATCAGGCCCCGACTCCCAAAGTTCTTGCTATTTGCTTCCTTCGTCTGTTATGCAGCGTAAGCTGTTATTAAAGAAAGCTAAGTTATTTCTCCTATGTGATTTCTTACCGCCGTATCACTAAGGGAGGGGTATCACCTTTTAATATCATATCTATATAGATTCTGGTTATGTAACACATTATTACAGAAGAACTCATTCCAACAAGGGAGCTAACGGCCCTTGCTGGATACACAAGTAAAAATGTTACATTTGAATACACAACGGGTGGTCTGAAACTTGAAAGTCAACCATATGACAAGGACCTAGGAGTCATAGTGGACTCATCATTTATCTATATAGAGGCAGTTTACAGAAGCGATCAAGAAAGCTAATAGGATATTAGATTTTATATCATGATGTGTGGAGTAAAAGTCAGTGGAGGTTATGCTTAAGTTATATGATGCACTAGTGGGGATTCACCTGCAATACTGTGTTCAGTTTTGGTATCTATATTATAAAAAAGGCATCGCAGCACTAGAGAAACGCCAGAGGAGAGAAGCTTGGTTGATTCTGGGAGTGTGGGAAAATCCAGAGAAAACAAGTCAAAAGACAAGAAAAAGGTTTGGGGACCGTCCCCGTGTATTGCCCTAAGACAATATATGAAAAAAACAGATCAAAAGTCTTCAAGATTGAAAATACAATTGACAGTTTTACTTTGTGAAAATGATCGTTTAAATACAGACAGGATTATGTGAAAAGGAAATGGTTGGCATGAAGTGACGTTATGAACAGGAACCGGAAGTAACGTCATTGCAGTGAGTCGGAAGTGATGTGATCTTGAGGAGCCGGAAGTGATGTCATTGACGATTGCCGGAAGTGATGTAGTCGCGGCCATTTTAATACCCGGAAGTGGAGGCCATTATTTTTCTTCGGGTTTTTTGTAGAAAGAAGAGATCCAGGTAAGTACCATGTGACACCCATATCTCGCGATAGTTCACTCACCTTTAGGCTCTTTGACTGCCTCCTAATCGCACGTGTGTGACAGGAGGTATGAGCTATGAGAAGAAATTGAACCTTTTCAATTTAAGCAAATAGAGATTAAGGGATGAAATGATTGAAGTGTTTAAAATTATGAAAGGAATTAGTAGATCCCAGTTGTTACTTTAAAACAATTTCTGTAACAAGAACACAGAAACATGGTTGGTAATGTTAGGAAGTTTTTTTTCCACACAGAGACCCATAGACACATGGAATAAATGTCCACATAGTTCAGAGAGGAGTAGGAATTTAAGAACCTTCATATCTTAATTTGATGTTAGGCTAGATTTTCAAACCAAGAAATTTAGTTGGGCCATTTTCAGTGCCTGGTAAGCAGCAGATAATGACAAATTGTATCCAATACAAATGAATTTATTGAAAAACAATAATGTGTTTTTACTGTTTCCCATTTAAATTTAGTCACATATGACACAAGCATATCAAAAAGTACATTAAAAAAAACAATAAAAATAGATATAAGTGAACCGAATCTGTGGTAGTAGCAATACTTTTCTTCCACAAATATTTTGGTCATATCTGACCTAGGCACATCTCAAAGTGCATCAAAACAAAAAAGTGCACAGTATTAACAATAACATTTGTTTCCCTTTTGAAATAAAATAAACATTTTGGTCATATCTGACCTAGGCACATCTCAAAGTGCATAAAATCAAAAATGTGCACAATATTAGCAATAACATATATTTCCTTTTAGAAATAAAATAAATATTTGGTCATATTATAATAATTCTTTACATTTATATAGCTTTTTTCTTACTAGCGGACCCAGGACACTTAATTGTTAGTCAGCAGTGCTACAATTGCGCCACTGCGTATATACAGTATATAACCCAGTCAACATCACAAAAAAAGAACTATCAATGCTATCAGTGCACAAACCTATAACAAGCGATAACAGTAACTAACACACATGACACAACATTGGTTTGTTTTAAATCATCACATGTGTGATTAGGCATGGCTTTATTACACATCCCACATTAATTTCATATTGTAACATGTCTCGCTACTGCATGGGCTTTGAGGATGGAGTCTTTGGGGAAAGCACTTTGTGAGGGTTCAGGGCACCTCCCTAGGGAGAGCAGAGTGACAGTAGCAGGGTGAGAGGGAAGTGAACGCTAACAAAGCAGGAAGAGGCAGAACAGCAGAGGGCTATCTTTTTTTTTGTTTTGTTTTGTTTTGGAGGTTGAAGTATGTTTTTATTGGTTTTACTGTGCGTTTCTGGTGGGACCACAGGCTGGGCCACTTGGAGGTTACTTCTAGGCCATATTTGGCTCACAAGCTGCCATTTGAATAGGTAGATGATGTAGATGATAGGATAGATAAGCTTGTTAGGCTGAAGGGCCTGTTCTCATCACAGTTGTTCTAATGTTCTTAATACCCATTAAAATAAATCTATTCATTTGGTATGAAATGTGACAAAAAAAACTGCACTTTAAACCAAAAGATCACCAATTTTGTCCCTGTTATAGACTCGCGGGATACTTTGATCAAGGCTCTAAATCTGTAGTTTAATCCAATATACAAAATATGTAAACATTTATAGTATAGCTTTGTATAATTACATTGATGTTCGCTATGCAAAGCGCAATATACAGTAAAATAAAAACTGGTTGGTTTCTGATGAACAAGCATGGAATGTTGTCTGCCATTTGAATGTAAATAAACTCAGCCTTGGCAATTCTTCTTAACCACTCTCTCCAGAACACTGGAAAATAATAATTACACAATAACAGTGCCATATTCAGGGAATTTTTAAAACAGTTTATGTGTCTTTCCACCTCAGTCCACACTAGCATACTGTAACTTTCTTTTATTTATTTTTATGTGGGCAGAGCAACGGTTAGCACTGTTACCTCAGAACTCCATGTGACTAGGTTCAACTCCCAGCCTGCGCACTGTCTGTGTGGACTTTTTCCATGGCCCATGCAAGTTTTTTTGCATGTTACTATGGTTTACCTCCCACATCCCAAAGGTTAGGTTGATCAGTAACTCTGATCATGCCCTGTATGAATAAGTTTATTCAAGTATGTTTAAAGATGAATGGATGGATGGACCTTTCTAATTTCTCAATTAAATGTAAAAAAAGCCTATATAGTAATTTGGCCAGCACTTTAGACATTTTCTTCTAATTTTTAAACTATTTCAAAAATGTCATTAATAGCTTATTTACAATGATTACATTAACTTCATAGATGTAATCACACAAAATATAAATAAAGAAGCAGAATGCAAAGTATTACTTCACATACAGAAAATCTGCAGCCAATGTTTCACATGACCTCAGAAAATTCCAGAATGTCACTCAAAAAGCTTGCATTTTGAGTATCTGGCCCAAAAACATAAATATATTCCTACACATTTTAGAAAGAGGATTGAAAACCTTTGATGTGATTTGCTATATGTCTAACACAAGCAGTATCTCCTAAAATGCAGGCAAGAATGTTAAATAATAAGATATGTGAGTCATATCTAAATTATGATCTGAACATACATTTGAAATTCATTATGTACATTTGCAATACACCCTAGGAACGTCTTATAAACTTATTTTCCCTGGCAGGCATTACACCCAAAACAGCTTTCTTTTAAATGATCCAATCAGCGTTGAATCACAGATGTGTTGTAAAGCATTTTTATATAAAGTTCACATAATTCTCGACACCCATGACTCCCTGCACACATCATCTGAGATTATGTTGGCTTCGTCTATGAATTTTTCCACAGTGACTTACTCCTTATAATTAACCTTGTGCACTTGTATGGAAATAAGCAAAAAAAAACAAAAAAAAAACAAGACCATAAAAATGTGAAGGACGGTAAACTTCTATGTCACAAAGTTAGTAGATTTTACCACTTATGTAAGACAAAGTATACCTGTAAAAGATTATTTAAAGGTGATTCACTTATTCATAACATCTTTGGATTTAAAGTACATGCTTGGATTTAGACTTCTTCTTCTTCTTCTTTTGGCTGCTCCTTTTGCATTCATGCCAGTTTCACACAGTAGCCTAATACGTCTGCATGGAGCAGTTACTTCTAGTGGTTTTCATATAAGCATTACATCTTACTCATATGTCATGTTAGCATCAGAAAAGACCCTAGAGAGACAGTGTCCATTTGCAGGCAACCAAGTCAAAACAGCTCCTAACATCCTTTACTACTTTTCAATAGATTTTTATTATTTGTGACACTTTATCTGCTACATTCAAAACTAATTTACATACAATTCACTTTGGATATCCATTGACAAAAACTATCACAACATTTGCAAAGAAAAAGATCCAATAAATACTCCAGGCCAGCCCAATTTGAAGAGCAGTCTAAAATCTGACTTAAGTCACTGCTCTTGAGATTCCCACCCTCGACCCAAATTTTGAGAGCACCTTTAAGATGCATTATAATGTTGGTACAAATCCCTGTACTGGCAACTGTTTCACGTTATACTAGCTGGGCGTGAAAACTCAAAAAATGTGGATTTAGCAGGATCTCAAAATAGATGGATATCTTGAATCCCTTATGATTATCTTCCTTTATCTGCAAACCTCCCAAAAAATTACCATACACACAATGGATTTGATACAGTAACATTGCAATAGTCGTAATGTCTCCAAATGTTGAGTTGTCCTTTTTTTTGCTATGCCCAGTTTAGTACTGCAGTATGTCTGATACTAGTATACAAATGCCTGGGATGTAAATGTGGTGTATGTTTTTAAATAGGGTTACACAGATGCTAAAGGGCTTACGGGAACTGTAGTTTTTGTCTATTTGTATGCACTGTAAATATAAAAATAAGACATGGAGGATACTGTCAGACTTTCTGACTTTCCATTCACCTACAACATTATCAGCAAGGGGACCTTTTTGTGAACTATTATTATACCGCTCGAAGGATTTGCCCTGCCTTTATTATTTGTGACACCTTGTCTGCTACATTTGAAATAAAATTACATGTAATGCTCTTTGGAAATTAATTAGCTAAAAAATGTAATATCTGCAAAGAAAGAGATCCTACAAATACTTCAGTCTAGTCCTTTTTGAATAATGGTCTGAAGTCTGGCTTACGTCACTCTTCATGATATCCTCACCCTCGACTGTTCTTATGTTCTGTTTAGTGTTGCACTGTAAATATAAAAACCAGAAGCAAAGGATACTGCAAGCATTTTTGACTTTTCAATCAACTACAACATTATCAGCAAGAAGAGACTTTTTTGTGTAATGTGATTATACTGCCGATAGGATTTGCCCTGCCTATAGTTACAAGGAAAAGCAGAAAACATTTGTCCTATACCTGCTTGCAATGGTCTTCAGGGAAGAGGTGCACCTCAGAAGACACTAAATGACTTCTTTGCGCTGACTGTGTTAGAAAGTGATTTACAAAAGGGGGCAATGTAGAGAAACTGTTTCTTTTATTTTCAGATTCATATATCAGGGTGAACAGATGGGTAGTCCAGACACCTGGTATTTCAGATTTTTAATTACTGGACAACCAAACCATAGACTTACAAAGCCTGGTGGACTATCATATGCTTTGGATCTTTGCTGTATGCAATGTTTTCCTAATGAAAAACAATCTGATGAAAGCAAATAATTTAATCATTTATGTACAATTATGGGATTTTTAGTTGATACATAGTAATCTTTTTAACAATATATGAAGCCATAATAGATTGAATTATTGAGCACAAGGAAAAGGATTGAATGTAACTAAAGTCAGTCAGTCAGTCATTATCCAACCCACTATATCCTAACACAGGGTCACGGGGGCCTGCTGTAGCCAATCCCAGCCAACACAGGGCACTAGCCCACTGCAGTGAATTTAACTAAAGGGTTAACTAAATGTAACTTAAAGCTTAAGCACATGAAGTCTCTGCCTCATCTTAGAGAAGATACCAATGAAATTTTCCAAGATTAGAATGAGGTAAATGAGTAATGGAAACCCCTCCAGAAAGTGGGAATAAACTGATGGGAAAGCCCATACACCCTTCCTATGAGGAGGTGCTAAGATCAATAGCAGAATCTGCTAAACACTCCTCTTAATAAAGCAGTGTTCAGAATAATGGGAGATTCGACATGAGTCAGAAATTACTGGTAGCTTTAGTTGATTGGAGAAGGTAATAAAGTTCTGCATATTAAGAGTCAGATGACATAATGTAGTAGATGAGGAAATGATAATTAGAAAATGTATAAAACGGATTAATTGTTTAATTAACTGCTCGTTCCATTGACTGTAATATATGTGCATAACTCTATGTAAATAAAGAAATGTTCTGGGCTCCGTCCTGGCTTTCTTTGAAAGTTTTTTCCACGACACGATCTTAATTTGGATGTGGCTTTTAAAGGCAGCTGCTTACAGTGCACCAGATTGCCGTAACCACTGTCTAACACGTACACAACCACTAGTGAGCAAGACAGCAAAACTGTACAACAGGTCTGTCAAGCAAGCAAAAGAAAAAATAGCATTAGCAGTAAAGCAAGTGGGACAGTGAAGGCAAGAATGCCAAAGGTTAATTGTAAGGTAATAATTTATGTATTAAATACAAGGCAACCTTTCAACTTCTGTTTCAATACCAGTTACAAGTGAAAGGAATCATAATTACAACCAGTTTTATGGCAAAACTAAATGGAAAACAACTTTTCAAATACTTGAAAAATGCTTTCAGGGAGGGGAGAGCATCACAACCAAGTCAAAAAATGTGCTTCACTGTATGCAGAGAGCATTCAGAAAACACATATAAATGTCATCTTTTGTTTACAGGCAAAATTAATTTTGGGACTGAAAAGGCAAGAAAGCTCAGTAACATTAGTCTGCTTACTATACTAGTCATCCTGCAAAATCTAACACAGAGGAACTATATAAGAAAAGGCAGAGCAGCCTCTTTACTTTAGGAGACTGTGTTACTTTAATGTGAGAAGTGACATCCTTCACATCTACAACTTAGTGATAGCCAGTGAGATTTTCTATACTGTTGCGTGCTGGGGTGATAACATCACTTCAAGAAAAGCCTACCCAATCAACAAGCTAATTAAAGAAGCAGGTTATGGAACACATTCTGGACTCCCTGGAGGTATCAGCAGAGGACAGAATTAAAGCAAAACTGGGTGCCATTATGAACAATGCTGCATATCCTCTCTCTGACACACTAACACTGAGGATGTTCAGCCAATGAATCATTCAGCACAAGTGTGTCAAGAAACGCTACTGGATCTCCTTTATATGACCTGCAACACATCTGTATAATGCCTTACTGGGACTGGAACTGACAAGACAAAACTTTTCTTTTCTTTTAGTCTTTCTGGTGTGTGTTCAGACCACAGCGGGTGCCTATTTATTTATTTACTAGGCTTCTGTTAAAAGCCAAATTTCACCCTAAGGACAAATATAGTTCTATCATTCTATTACAAATATAGTGCCTTACAATCCACCCATCTATCTATATTGAACAAGGACAGCCTCCTTTATTGTAAAACAGAAAGAAAGTTATTCACCAAGTTCTTAATGTGTGTCAAGTCTTTTTTTCATATAAAATTAACTTAAAGATTGAAATTGAGCTAGGGGGCTATTCTAAAACGGATGTGGTAAAGGTGGGCCATTTTTGACCCAAAGGACAAGAGGAGCATACAGAATATTAGGACACCACAAAGGTTAAGTTCCAGGTTTCCCTGTCTAAAATCATCCTGGGGATTTCAGTAGGATGATATGCCTTACTGCTCCTTCTGTATGCTGGCATGGAAGCTCACAGTCTCTGCCAGTGTAAGTTTCTGGTTTTCTTCCTGGGTCTTGTTAAACCCTACCAATCTGCTGTTAACCATTTTTTTTTTTGTCAACACTCTTCCACAAGGCCTCAGTCATACTTTATTATACATAAATGCATTATATATATATATATAAACACATATATACAAAAACTGTATATTGTATACTTAGTAATTTGGAGCTTCTTCAAATGGAAAACTGTAAATTAACGGGTATTCCATTCCTGGGACATGGATTTGGTTGGGCTCTATTTATAGGATGACTTTGGCTACCTCCTCAACTAATTAAAGAATACTCAATTGTTTAAATCTTTCCAGCTATTAAAATGATTTAGCTTATTTTGTTCACTTTATTCTGTTTAAGGGTTTCTAATGTCTTTTGTAGATTTCCAAGGGTCCTGAAGAGAGTGCCGTGATGGCTGAGCAAACAGGATATGATTTTATTTCAATTTATGGATGTTCATTCCCAAATTGGCTCATTCATTTGAACAGCTGCCTGTGTTTGTCAGATTATTTTAGTGTTACTAAAGCCTTCAGAAAAATCAACACATGGAAAACAGTTATAGACATATATGAGAAAGGAAAGTTTCTTATTAAAAAGAAAAATGGTAAACCACAAGAGCTTGAAGGTTTCCATACACTGTGTGCTATATTTTTTAAATCTAAACCAAATTAAGGAGTTATCTTTTTTTTAACAAAAACAAATTAAGAGTATATTTTCTCATACAAAGTCAGCAACATGACACATGATAAAAGTTTTTTTTGAGAGATAAACAAAAAGCTCTTTGCTCAGTCAAAGGGATGCTTGCCTATGTTACATTTGGCTTTTAATTACTTGGTGATTATCACTTTTGTTCTTTAAGGTATTTTTGGATTGCTCTTGTCATTTACAGTATATTCTCTGCATGAACCAGTTATCACTGAGACTGCCTCTCAGTACTACAAGACCATGGTGACTTCAACCTGTTTAATTGTGAATGTTTCTCCATGCATGAGTGGTGCAGATGAAAGCTTTTGATTTACTGCCATTTTCATCTTCATGAAAATGTATGTAATCTTTGAACTGTGATCAAGAAAATGGAACAGTGGGTAAGAGCAGCCACACTTAAGTTTCTGTGCAGAACTGCTGAGTTTATTATCCATAACTAGGGGGAGCCCCCTGCTTGCTTTGCTCGCCTACACCCGGGTTTGGTTTACCAGATATACAATTTAACGAGATTGCTATTTTCATGGGAATTGTTACATATGCATTATTTTCACTTTTACTTTAAAACATTTGTAAAAACAATACTGTAATTGTCCTTTATTTCCGGCCCCAGGCGTGGTTAAATCTCGCAGGATGTATAACGCTGCTCACATTGTGAAGGGGGGGCGGCTGAACGCACGCTAAGGAGAAGCGGCTTGTTGGCTTGTTGTTGCTGCTGCTGGCGAGCTGCGTATTTTGCTTGTCGTGCTGTGTGTCGATAATTTAAAAGCCTGTACGGCAGCTGTCCTTTTGCCACTTCACGTCTCTGCCACTCGCATTGTGAAAGGGTGGACGGAATGGGGTTTGGCTGAACGCATGCTAAGGACAAGCGGTCGGATCATCTACTGGCTTGCTGCTGCTGGCAAGGTGCGTGTTCTGCTTGTTGCTTGTCATTTTAAAAGCTTGGAGCACATGAAGCATGTCTGCCAAAAGCATTCCAACAACTGCTTGGTTAGATGTCCATGAACTTGTTTTAAATGTTGTCTCACTGCCTTGTCTCACGTGACATTTAAGTGTCTCTCGTGGGACGTCAAATTGTCTTCCGAGAAGACTACGTCTCGTCTCCCTAGTCTCCCTTCCAAGATTTTTTTTTATAATAGAGAGATAAGATATGCATCTTGGCAATTCAGCAGGACCTCTGTAGCAAAACCCACATTTTACAGGAGTGATGAGGTTGCAAATGGTTTTTCATAGGACTTTAGTCGCTTTAATAAAGAGAGATGGATAAAGGTAGCCCGCAATCAGAATCATACTGTGTTTTCCCTCCATCGCCTGTTAATAAAGGTAGCCACACTAGAAAACTGTTGAAATATGAATATATTAGAAAACCATGAAAAAATTACATACAACAGTTTAAGAAAGTACAAAATGTGGGCGCCCAAAATATTAAACCTATAAAGTATATACTAGGTCTAAAAAGTCCTTGCTCTAAGTAATCTTTATGAATCCAAATGCAAAGGTTTCTCCAGTGTTAATAATGCAATTGATTCTCACCCTTGGCAAACCACTTCCTGATCAAAGGACTAACAAAAATAGTCCCACCAACAAAATTCAGAGCCTTTCAAGTTCTTCTCAGGTGTCTCTTTTATAAGGAGCACTCTGAGGAAGGTACGCCTCAAGCACTCATCGCTTCTGTCTTGTTGGTAGTGCAAGCTAGAGATGAAAGCCTTATGAAAGGACCCTCTCACAGTTAATGTTTGTGATGCTGACTTAAAAGTCCTGCACTGTCCTTCATCTTTCATGATATAGTTTACATTGCATACAAGCAGAGAAAACTACAATACCCACACACCACTCCGCATTTCCCACCAACCCCACATAAGGACACATACCCCAAATGAACTTTCTAGACATCTGTACACTCAGTATTAGACGTAACATTAAATAAGACATACTATACACAAAGCACACCCTGAAGCTGAGCCACTACTCCTCCAGAATGAGAGCCATTTGAGATGAATATGGCATCTAATCATTTGACAGATTAACTGACTTTAAAGCTGAAGCACAAAAATTAGGGGTACAAATGAAAATACATGTGTACATACCTCACAGTTAAATACAGATCATTTGAATTTATTCTTGAACAGCCCACTTCCATGTAAGTCCAACGTGCTATGAACTGTTTGAAAATAATTATAATAAAATTCACCAAAAACAAAAAACCAAACTAATTAAAACCAAAAACAGAATATTATTGTTATTTAGGAGTAACATAATTTGTGCATTAAGTGTTTCGGGGTGCAGTGTGTACATTAAAAGAAATACAAAGCATTTGTTTTGGAGAATAGCATGAAGAGTCTGCTAAAAATGATAAAGTAAACAAACAGAACGTTCCAGGGAATGGCTCAAGAAATTGGCTGATGTCATGTTCTTTCATGTACCTAGAAAGACTTGACAGTTGTCATGTACACAGAAAATTTCTTAAGAACTTTAGAAATATGAAGAAGAATAAGAATATTGTTCTCACAGGTGGTGCAGTGGTAGTGCTGCTGCTTTGCAGTAAGGAGACTGTGGAAGATTGTGGGTTCGCTTCCTGGTTCCTCCCTGTGTGGATAGCGCTTTGAGTACTGAGAAAAGCGCTATATAAATGTAATGAATTATTATTATAGTGGAATGAGACTTTTATTTTGGGGTATGTAAGCTGGTTATGTTCCCTGTTAAACAATCTCTTTCTTTTGAACCAATCAGAATAAATGTCAGATGACATGTAAGCATTAATTTAGCACTGCTATGTAAATTCAGTTGTCTATAAATATTGGTCTCTGTCTTTGTTCTGGGGTGTTATTCCATAGTATACTGCTATAACAGGCTGCTTCTTCTTCATAAAAAGAAATTAAAGACGCCTTTAAGAAGTCTCCTCCTGCCTGATTCTTCAGGTTAATTAGTTATTAATATAGTGAAGACCAAATTTCTTTCTTTAATATATTTCCAGTTTATTTCTTCCACACTTGCATTTAGCAATTGTAACTGGAAGAGTGGACCATTAATTCTTCCAGCAGAATATTTTGAATCTTTTGGTGGCCTCAGAATTTGTACTAAATGCCACAGGAAGACTCCCCACTAATAATTAGACTGAAAATATATGTTTTTTGGTTTGATTTCTGTCTAGGAGATCTGGTATGCATTATATAATCCTTTTTCACCAGAAACATTTTCTCAGTTTGAAGGAAAGCTTGGATTACTATCCAAACCAACATAACATATAAAACTAATAGGTTTCACACGTCCTTCATTAAAGCCAAGCAATAACACCAAACAGGCCAAATAATATCCATCTTAAGGAAGAGACAAAAAATTGTGAATTAAAAGCAGACCTAATAGTTTTAACATTTAATGGAGCAAATATGAAGGAGTAGCAATCTCATACAGCTACTTTTGAAATAGCCAATGCATTTTTATATAAAACAGTTATATCTTTAAGATATGTACAGTATATTGTTATACATACATAATTATCAAGTATCCAATAGGACAGATAGTGTGTCCTTCTAGACAAATGTAATATTGTGTGGCAAATATTTAAAAAAATCTTTCTTAGAGGATAAGATCCAAGAGTTGTTGTTGCTGTTAGTGCAGACCAAGAGGCAGTTGTTATACTATAATGTCCTAGGACCAATAAGTCGCAGTGCAATTTAGCGATCCTGGTTCCTAAATAACTCTATCAACGTGTTTACAGTATAGCAATAACTCTTGGTTTCCTACTCCTTTTTGAGTAAGCCCAAAGTATTCTTCTTTAGGGCATAACTACAGCATATAGTCAGACCTACTTTCTGTAAGGCAGCCTTCTGCATTGACTGTGTGGTTTTTAAAGCATAGGCCTGTAACATTTCTACCTGAAAAGACTCCAAATTCCAATTACCCTGGGGATCATTGTGCCACCAGAGTCACTCAGTGCTTACCTTGCAAAGGCTGCTGGGACAATCATGAAGAAGATGGGGGATTTAAAATTGAAGGTGTAAGGAGGTGAAGGGATAATTGTTCATACTGTATATCTGTTCTTTCGTCTTCAGTTGCTACAGTTCCACTGTTTCACTGGTTTTAGGATTACATCTGCAACATGTCTCACGGATTACACTTATTTCAGGACTTGTGTGCATTTCATCCAAAGTCTTCCTTCTTCATGAGTCTTCAGTGTGGTTGGGGATTACATTACATTTATTTTGGACAGAGACACTGTACATCTTTTCCTAAGGGCTGTTCACATGGACATTTATTCATCATCTCCACTTCATCCAGTAATCTAGTCTCTTGGATTGTTTATTATTTATTGTTAATGGGGGCTTTGTAAATAGTCATACATATGTCAGTTAGCACTTAGTTAATTGTGTTGTCACAGGCTTTTTGAACTGCCTTTTCCAAGGTGTCTTCCATTTATTTTCCCTACAAGAGTTTTTTTTCTGGAGTTTTTCCTTGTTTTCTTAGAGAGTCACGGCTGAGAGGCAGTCAAAAGGCAGGGCCTGTTAAAGCCCAATGCGGCACTCCTTGTGTCATTTTGGGCTATACAAAAATAAATTGCATTGTATTGCGTTGTCACTGTCTGGGTTGATTTGGGTAGGTGGTTATTTTATATATATTTTGCTGCCTCTCACCATTTCTTTAATATATTCTTATTTTAAACATATTTATCCTTATGGGTCTCTGTGGGTGGATGGGTGTGTGGTCCAAGCCAGGCTGGGTGTGTTCCTTGTGTCTCCAAATAAAATAAACAAATTGCTATTTTAAATGGTGTGAAGCTGAGTACCCCTTGGCTGATATAGGACCACCAATGTCTAGCAACAGCCTGTTTTACAAAAGGAAGTCATGCTGTCCCAAAAACAGTCTATAGAGTGTATCAAGCAAATCAACACACTGAGCCTTTAATAGTTTTCCAAATACCCATGCTTACAGAGTTTATTTTGATTAAAATCTATCTTTGAATCTATCTAGTATTTTTTTACTCTAAAAGCATACCTTCTTTTTTTAGTAGTGGCAAATTCCTGCTGAGGCATATCAACATACTGTAAATTCTATGCTGTTTGCAATTTGAGTCAATGCTGCTATTAATCTGGAGAGGAATAATGTGTAAGAAGGAAGGAGAACTTCGCGTCAAGGCTAAGCACAAAGCCATCTGAAGATGACTTAAGCAGCGAGACTCCATAGAACAAAATGACAAACCCTTTCTTGAGGCAACCCTCAAGAAGAGCAGCAGTTTCACAAAAATGTATTCTAAACCTTTGACATCAACTTGAAGTCACAGAATAGCTTGCACCTGTTTTTTGATAAATTTTGGGTCTTCGCCACTCCAGTATAATCTGTAACTTCAACACCTCTGATTTAACATCCCTTGGCTGAATACGTGCTTCATATTTTCAGTTTCATTAATTTTAAGCTGACAGTTAAAGGAGTTCATGTGCAGAGCAGCTTTATTTTTAGATTTCGTTAAACATTCATTTAATGGCTCCTACAGTATATGGTTTGCACAATAGTAGAAAAATAAGAAAATCTCCTAAACAAGTTATTTACAATTAAACACTACCAGATATGTGAATGTCACCAGAGCTCCATATACTTCAAATGGGAGGGCACAATACTGCCAGAGGGACGCAAATTTGGTCCTGCTGCTAGAAGTTAGGAGTAAAAGTACTTGATCAATTTTCCTAATTTAGAAAACTCCTCCTAACTTGACTAGGATTTAGGAGAATTTGTGAGCTGCCCTCAGCTAGAAGATGGCATTTTAGAAGATCTTTTTTAAAAATATAAAATTTGTATCCAGGAATTCTAATTATGAGCACATGCAATTTTAAATTGTACATGGATTAAATATCACTTCTCACAAGAACTTTTGTTCAGTTTTTCCTTTGCTCAGTTGTGGTTGCAAATATTCCTTTCTCCCTTCATTAATTTATCTACTTTATATATATAAAATCCTAAAAGTGCAACGATTTATTGCAACGATTTTATGTCACTTTTTTGTCACCCTTTAAATTGGGCTTATTTTAAAACTTACATATATATGTTTGATATCATTCTTTTCAGAATTTATCGAACTTTAATGTGATGTTGTTAGATTTTCAGATTCTTAGTCTGTTTTTAAATTATAAACTGAAATATCAAGAACTCATGTCCCGCGAGACAATACTTTGAGCCAACAGATTTAATCACGCCCAGGGCCGGAAATAAAAGACAAAGAGTAGATGACAAAGACAGCTGCTGTACAGGCTTTTAAATGTTCGAAGAGCTGCGCGAGATGCAGATCACGTGGCATGGCAGCACCAGCTGAAGCAGCTGATCGAGCAAATAGGAGGTTAAAAAAAACTGCATTTGTTTCCCATTGTATCACCGATTAAGAGGGGGTTTTGGAGGAGCGACCATTCAGCCCCCCTCTTCACAACGCGAGCGGCAGAGATGTGAAGTGGCTGGAACGTAGCGCAGGCAAGGGGGGTTGGCGAGCAGGGGGTAAGCCCCCAAGTGTATATATATATGTGTGTATATATATATATATATATATATATATATATATATATATATATATATATATATATATATATAGTCACACACGTGTGAGTAGGAAGGAGCTGTATGGACCAAGAGAAGGTAATTCCACGCCAGGCCAGGGGGTGGGTGGGGGGGTGCACTAAACCTCCTTCTGTTGCCTCTGAAGTCTAAACATGGGAAAACCTGCCTGATTAACCCTTGATGACGTCACTTCTGGTTCTGACACCCTGAAGAACGTCATTTCCTGTTCCACCATGTCACTTCCGGTTCTGGCCTTTAAAGCCGCTATAATTTTACTAAGAAGCCAGTTCAATTGTGTACTCCAACCTATGCACATCAGTGCCATTTGCATACCCTTTTGCAGCCAGGGATATTATATGGGTGACTGCCCCAACCTTTTATTTCACAATACACACACCCACACATATATACAGTATATATACTGTATATATATATATATATATATATATATATATATATATATATATCCTATGAGAACTTTCTTTCCTCCTGCTTACCTCCCTTCAGCAGAAACTTTTTCATTAGGCACTTTAGCCACCAGATCGGCCCTTGCATCTTGTTGGAGAGGGGCTAATTCTTTATCCCTGAATCTCTGGAATTGCTCATTTTGTCAACTTTTTCTTCTTGAATTATCAGCTATGAGAATCAATGGCACCTCAAAAGTATTCAGAACTTGTCTTCTGAAATATCCCATATCATGAATAAGATGACCTCATAGATTCAACTAGACACAGGTTTAAGACAAACTGATAGCATGGCTCGTACTTTGCTATTCAGCTTGATGAAAGCACTAACGTCTCCTCTGATGTTCACCTGTTACCATATGTCTGATATGAGCATGATGGCCAGTTTCATAAGGATTTATTGTTTTGTCAAATGAATACTGATTGTGTACGGAATCATTTGCAAGACTCAATTCAGTTATTATTGACAATGGACTGGACTGGCAGCACTATTTTGGGATCTGTAGTGATGGCACCCATGCAATGACTGGTGAAAACAGTGGGTTGATTACATGGGCTCAAAATGATGCCCCAAGCCCAATGTGGACCCAATGCTTCATTCACCAACAAGCACTTCTGCCAAAAAAAATACCATTGAATCTAAAACAAGAGCTTGACTATGCTGTGCATATTGTCAATGCAGTGAAAACTACGGCCAGTACTTCACCCAAGAACTAAGGCTCTGAGCATACTTGGCTGTTATACCACACTGAGGTCAGGTGCCTATCTCAGAGCAGAGGATTATATTTTGTTTTTGAACTTCAAGAGAAATTCAGATTTAATTTGCCAATAAAAACATCTCATTGACAGAAAAATGAACAGACCTTAACATGGTGGCCTAAGTGGTATATCTATCTGACATCTGTGAATGCCCCTCAGTATGCTCAAGGTGGGAGCGCTACAAGGTCAGGAAAACTAACATGTCTATGCTCACAGATAAAACGGAGAGATGAATTCAGAAAGTTTGTCTGTGGCACTGAAGGATAGACAACAAAGATGTCACTGCTTAATGACTTATTGGAGGAACATGTCAATAGACCATTTAATGCCCATCATCATCTGTAGTCACCGAGATGGACTCATCGAGCAATTTTTGAACTGTTTTTCTGAAAACACATACAGTAATAACTGGATCAGAAATCCATTTATTATGGACAACACTACAGACCTTTCACTTTTCCAAGCAGAGACATTCATTGATCTTTCATGCAATGAATCAGTAACAGCCACTTTTAATGATCTGTCTTTTGCAAACTTCTGGATATCAGGGTGCAGTGAGCACCCAGTCCTGCACTGAGAGAGCTTGTCCCTTTTGCATCAGCTTTATCTGTTGTCACACACGTGCACTTAGGAGACAGTCAAAAAGCCTAAAGGTGAGTGAAACATCGCGAGACAAAGGGTTATCATACGGTACTAACCTGACTCTCTTGTTCTTCTCATTAGGAAATCCAAAGAAAAATAGAAAACGCACTTCTGGGTTTCAAAATGGCCACCGAGACATCACTACTGGCGCATTTCCTGACGTTACCTCCAGCACTTCCTGATGACGACACAACCGGAGCATTCTAATGACATCACGTTTGGTCCTATGTTTATGATGTTGTTTTCATCCCACAGCATTGACGTCATATCCCACCAACTCATTTCCTGTCCCCATTTTGTTTTCTGTATAAAAACGTCATGTTATCATGTACCAATCATCAACTGCTAGATATATGCTTTTGATCACAACAAACGTCTTTTTTGTGTTTTTTTCTTGTCCTATGGACATTATATGGGGACGGTCCCCAAAACTTTGTCATTGTGACGTTTCTCTTTATTACAAGGAGAACGTTTTATCACCCTGTGCAAGTCTTAATTTCGTCATTGGCATTACCTATACAGACTCCGCCTAAGAGTTGAAGGAGATCTCTGTCACTGTCAAAACAGCCACGCATCATGGAGATGTGTTCTCATTATGTTTTTTTTATTAGTTTTTATAATCTTATCCTTTGAATGCATGTATTAATTGGTTACCAATATCCATCTATCAATTATCTAACCCACTATCTCCTAACACAGGGCCCTGGAGGTCTGCTGGAGCCAATCCCAGCCAACACAGGGCGCAAGGCAGGAACAAACCCCGGGCAGGGCGCCAGCCCACTGCAGGGCACACACACACACACACACACACCAAGCACACACTAGGGACAATTTAGGATCACCATTGCACCTAACCTGCATATCTCTGGACTGTGGGAGGAAACCAGAGCAACCGGAGGAAACCCATGCAGACACGGGGAGAACATGCAAACTCCACGCAGGGATGACCCGGGAAGTGAACCCAGGTCTCCTTACTGCAAGGCAGCAGTGCTACCACTGTGCCACCCACTTACCAATATATCCTTTCAAAACACTTTATTTTCACTTTTAATTGCAGTATAAATCAAGTATGGTTTGAGACATTTCTTCCTACAATATGGCTGCACTCACAGGGTTTTGGGAAGGGGGTGGGATTTGGTTGTTTTGCTTTTTTTAAATTATTTTTTGAATAAGCTGTTTATTTAACCTTGTATGGTCTACTTTTTAATCTTTGCAATAAAAAATTGATCACTAAAAAAACACTTCTTGGGTCTGGAGTAAGACAAATTCTTATCGAGGTGAGACTTACTGAATTTTCTAGGAGTCATTTTGAGATGCTTGATAAATACGGGCACTGGACTTTGTAACACCAGTGACCTTAGCCATTAACTAGAATATAAATGCTGATGGTGGTCCTACAGAGGAGATGTTAAGTTGGACCTGCCTCTTGGTCTTCCAACTGACAGAAATCAAGGAAATTACTCATGAAACATATATACATGTACATACCTAATAACCTAATAAGATTTAGATAAAACAATTTTAATCAAAATCACATAATAACAAAAAATACATGCCAAAAAAGGAAAATATACTTTAGCCAAAGATGAAATTTTGGCTGAAATATAATTTATTTTTGTTTAAACATTTTATTGATTTTATTAAAATCAAATAACATTCCATACAAACCCCACCCATTAGAAAAAGAGGTGGGCCAACAGAGTAAAACTTTAATAATAGTAAAAATATGTAAATAAATAAATGAATAAAAATAAATAGAGTAAAAAAGAGGGGAGAGAATTTGCTTCCTTAATTTAATGCTTATTCTAAAATATTATTGATTAGATCCTACAAGGTTTTGAAAAACTTTTGTACAGATTCTCTAAGTAAGAATTTGATTTTTTCCAATTTAAAACAATATATAACATCACTTAATCCACTGACTTAAAAGAGGTGAGTTAGGATTCTTCCAGTTGAGCAAAATAAGTCTACGTGCTAATAGTGTAGTAAAGGCAATTACAGTTTGTTTGTTCTTCTCCACTTTAAGCCCATCTGGAAGTACACCAAACACAGCTGTTAGTGGATTAGGAGGGATTGGGACACCAAGGCTGTCTGAAAGACTTCTAAATATTTTTGTCCAGAATGATGTTAATTTGGCGCAGGCCCAGAACATGTGGCCTAGTGAGGCTGGAACTTGATTGCAGCGTTCACAGATTGGATCTTGTCCAGGAAACATTTTGGACAGTTTTAAGTGAGACAGATGAGCTCGATATATAATTTTAAGTTGAATAATTGAATGCTTTGCGTAAATGGACCTCAAGTGAATTCTATGCATTGCTACCTTCCACTCCTTTTCTGAGATATTGAGTGAGAGATCATTTTCCCACTGTACTCTGGAGGGTCTGTAAAATGTTTTTATATATTACGAAAATGCTGTCTGAGTCCTCAAGACGGTATAGAGATAGGAGGTGAGGGAAATTGGATAGGGTTTTGTTTTAAAAAAGTTTCTAATTTGAAGGTAGTGAAAGAAATGTGTTGCTGGAAAGTTAAAGTTGGAGTGTAATTGTTTGTAGGATGTCGAAGACGTTGTCTATGTACAGATCTCTAAGAAGTATAATATAAACCAGAGTAGTAAAAAATACCACATATTTGAAACAGAAATAGACTTGACTTACTTTGTATATATTTGAAAGAGTTTTAATTGTTTGTGATTAGATTAATAAAAAAAGACACCAGGAGGACTGGAAATGGGGTAAAACTCTATATAACACTTCCTTCTACTCCCTTTTCCAGGAAAGAAGGAGTCCCACCTGGAGAAGGCTGATGTCACTTCCACCCTCATCAAACTCCACCTCTTTTGCTCAGTATGAAACAAAAGACACTGCCACTGGAAGAGCGGTGTCAGTCTGACCAGTGTACAACTGGAGGATGTAGCTCTGCCACAAATCCCAAAGAAATATTACTTTCATAATATATACCTTTCCTAGCTGGGAATTCATTCATATTTTCTTTGGCTTTGTATTACAATATATATAGTGTGGATATGTATATATGTACAGTATGTCTTTTTGTCAGCTGAATACCATACCTTTGACCCTGACGTGCAATAAGAAAATATCAAAAGAAAACATGCAAAACAAAATGAAAAACACAAAATCAAACCAAAAGTTGCACAAAAAATCACTAGTAAATCAAAAAAAAATTACAGATATAAAAACAAATTAGGATTAACAAATATAAAAGGAGAAGCATGCAAATAAAATGAGAAGCACACAAACACAAAGAGACAGAACAAACACAAAACAAAAATTAAAATGAAGAACACATTTACAAAAATATTGTATGAGGGGATTATGCACGTTAAATCAGAAAGTATTTACCACACAAAAAAGTGGTGGGATTTTAATGTTAACCTTTTCTCATAATACTTTCTGCTTTGTCTGCATGCTGTACGTTTTCTGGTTTGTTTTTGTGTTGTTTCAATGTTTTTGTATTTTTCATTTATCACTTCATTTCTTACTGTATTTGTGTGTGGTCAAATACGTGGACCCCATTTGCAGTGATGTGCGTATTACTTAATTTATATCTGATTCATAACACCAAGTTTCATATGTTAAATGCACACTATATTCAAATAAATAACAGGGTCATAATTTGGCCTTCACTTCAGCCAGCCAGAGATTTAAATGTCAGCTACAAAGCATTACCTGGGCTGCAGAGTTCTGTTTTATGGGACCATCTGGCTGACGTGTTTATATATGATTTCAATATAACAGTTACAAGAAACCTCAGCTGACATCCCATCAGGCAAACAGAACACACTTTTATTACTTAACATAAGTTTTCTGAAATTGGGTCAGGGTTTTACTTGTCAAAAAATACATAAAAGTGAGTACTTGGCTGCAGTGTCTTCTGTGCTATTTCTACCTTCTGTGTTTTTATATTAACTTAGAGCTATATTTCTTTTCACAAAGTTTGACAGGATATTGAAGAAGGGAGCTGTCCAAATAAATATAAAAAGTAACCTCAGACATATATGTTCTATGTTATATGTGCAAAATGGTAACAGAAAATTGCCTGCCATTTTCTTTCTTCTTCTTCTTCTTCTTCTTCTTCTTCTTCTTCTTCTTCTTCTTCTTCTTCTTCTTCTTCTATTTTCCAGCTGTAGACAGGCTGAGATCACTTCCTTTAATGTAGTGCTGCTACTTGCTAAACAGAAGACTCTGTTCTGTCCCATGATTTCATTTTAAAACTTTTAAACCATAATAGTGATTGAATTTATCGAGTAGATGCTGACATTCATTCCTAAACTTATTACAAGATATTATAAAGTGTTATACTGTTTCTTTTTTCCCCTCATTGTATTAAATTCCCAACTATATGCTTTCAAATATGATATACAGTGCATCCGTAAAGTATTCACAGCACATCACTTTTTCCACATTTTGTTATGTTACAGCCTTATTCCAAAATGGATTAAATTCATTTTTTTCCTCAGAATTCTACACACAACACCCCATAATGACAACGTGAAAAAAGTTTACTTGAGATTTTTGCAAATTTATTAAAAATAAAAAAATTGAGAAAGCACATGTACATAAGTATTCACAGCTTTTGCCATGAAGCTCAAAATTGAGCTCAGGTGCATCCTGTTTCCCCTGATCATCCTTGAGATGTTTCTGCAGCTTAATTGGAGTCCACCTGTGGTAAATTCAGTTGATTGGACATGATTTGGAAAGGCACACACCTGTCTATATAAGGTCCCACAGTTGACAGTTCATGTCAGAGCACAAACCAAGCATGAAGTCAAAGGAATTGTCTGTAGACCACCGAGACAGGATTGTCTCGAGGCACAAATCTGGGGAAGGTTACAGAAAAATTTCTGCTGCTTTGAAGGTCCCAATGAGCACAGTGGCCTCCATCATCCGTAAGTGGAAGAAGGTCGAAACCACCAGGACTCTTCCTAGAGCTGGCCGGCCATCTAAACTGAGCGATCAGGGGAGAAGGGCCTTAGTCAGGGAGGTGACCAAGAACCCAATGGTCACTCTGTCAGAGCTCCAGAGGTCCTCTGTGGAGAGAGGAGAACCTTCCAGAAGGACAACCATCTCTGCAGCAATCCACCAATCAGGCCTGTATGGTAGAGTGGCCAGACAGAAGCCACTCCTTAGTAAAAGGCACATGGCAGCCTGCCTGGAGTTTGCCAAAAGGCACCTGAAGGACTCTCAGACCAAGAGAAAGAAAATTCTCTGGTCTGATGAGACAAAGATTGAACTCTTTGGTGTGAATGCCAGGCGTCACGTTTGTTGGAAACCAGGCACTGCTCATCACCAGGCCAATACCATCCCTACAGTGAAGCATGGTGGTGGCAGCATCATGCTGTGAGGATGTTTTTCAGTGGCAGCGACTGGGACACTAGTCAGGATAAAGGGAAAGATGACTGCAGCAATGTACAGAGACATCCTGGATGAAAACCTGCTCCAGAGCGCTCTTGACCTCAGACTGGGGCGACGGTTCATCTTTCAGCAGGACAATGACCCTAAGCACACAGCCAAGATATCAAAGGAGTGGCTTCAGGACAACTCTGTGAATGTCCTTGAGTGGCCCAGCCAGAGCCCAGACTTGAATCCGATTGAACATCTCTGGAGAGATCTTAAAATGGCTGTGCACCGACACTTCCCATCCAGCCTGATGGAGCTTGAGAGGTGCTGCAAAGAGGAATGGGCGAAACTGGCCAAGGATAGGTGTGCCAAGCTTGTGGCATCATATTCAAAAAGACTTGAGGCTGTAATTGCTTCCAAAGGTGCATCGACAAAGTATTGATGTCAGAGGGGGACACTTTTACATTTTTTTTGTGCACTGGGTGGCTCCATTAGGCACCCACTGTTGGGACTGGGGGGTGAGAAGTTAAAAGGCTATCTGTACTTATTAATGGTATTTGCTGTCCTGCAAGGGAATCACTGCTTTGAAGTTTGGCCTTAGAATAATGTCTGTATTTACCTGGCTTGGAAATATTGGTTCCTAATCAGCTTATCTGTACTTATTAATGTTTGGTAACCATACATTTTGTTAACTTGTGTTTTTATTAATTGTTAAACCCAGGCAATTTAGATGTGCCATTGATTAAACTGTTTGTCCAGGACTGACAACAGAGGGGTGAAGTAAATATAAACTGCTGGCCAGCAGAAGGCAGGAGAGAGAGTCCACAGGAAACGCTGCCAAGACACTCGGACAGGGCACAGGGGCTCGCAGGCAGACAAGGGTACCTGGCTGGCACGACGTGAGGCACAAGGACGGCAGCATTTACTTCCAGGGAGGAAGAGACAGCTCCACAAGGAGACGCCAGTTGTGGGTCCAGCGAAAGAGGGAAGCCGCATGAGAGGACCAAGCGAAGCTGACAGATGAGGAATGAGGCGTGCCTAGGTCCCAGCCACACAAGGAGCCCAGAGTGGAAGGAACAACGAAGAGATGCTGACAGGGAGTCAACAATTTGACACAACTTCTGCCGGGGAACAGAGTGCATCCATGAACAATTTAGTGTTGGGGTAACACAGTGCCCAAACTGGACTCTGCACCACTAAAGGTTGTATCCTCCAATTCTTGTTTTTACGGACTTTTAGAGTGTGGACTGTGTATTTTCCTCTTAAAAAAAGGAAATTAATTCCTGATATGTTTAGGTTCTGTTATGTTCGTTTATCTTTTTAATGTACCTTATATTGTCTTGTACAATAGAACTTACTGTTGCCTTTTTCTGAAATTACTGTTGTGTCTTTCATTGTGTGTTTACTCACCGCCCAATTTAAAGAAACCTGTGTGCTATTATTGGTAAATTTCAGGAGTTCCCAGTCTCTTAATAAAATTGGGTGGCGTAGTCGAATATTTTAATGGTGTCTAAGTTAGATTACCTATAAGTGTGACCAGACACCTGTGACATAATTTTGGCAGTAGTCGGTAGGATTGGGCTTGTGAGTAACACACTTGAAAGTACTAGGCATTTTTTTTTAAATCATTTTTATTTAGTTATTGATTTTGTGGGGTAGTTTTATTGTGTTTTTTTATTTTCATCATGATGATGCCTATTTTTGCCGGTGCACCTTGGATTGCCAAGTTTAGTGGGGAAGAAGGTGATTTGAAATATGCTGAGTGGAAAGAACAGATACAGGGGTTATTAGAAGCTGCTGAATATGGGGAGTCTCAAAAGGTCAGTATTGTGATGGGAGCTTTGACTGGGGATGACAAACAGGAAGTCAGTGTGTTGAGTGTGGAAGAAAGAGATAGGGTTACAAAGATTTTTCTTGTTCTAGATAGATTATACGGTGACCAAGTCCCGTTAGCTACTCTGATGTCCCAATTTTACAGTTGTGCACAAAGGACTAACGAGCCTTTCAGGGCTTTTGTCCTTAAATTGAGAGAACTTCATTGCAGGTTACAACAGCGTAGCCCAGCCCAAGCCCCCTCCGATATACAGCTGCGTGATCAGCTCTTGTTGGGCCTCCATGACAGTGGACTGCGACAAGCACTACGGACATTTGTGCGCCACAATCCAGATAAAACTTTTGGGGAAGTGCATCAAGAGGCCCTGCTGCTGGAAGGGGAATGTAATTATACGGGACACCGGGAAGCAACTTGCGGAGCTATTGGTGAGTTGTCCGCAACTAACTCTCATTCACAGGCAGACTGGAGACTAGCATTCAAGGCCGAGATTCTGGGTGACCTGAAAACACAGATGAAGGAATGGACTCAGGAGCTGCTGAAGGAACTGAGGCCAGCAGTTCCACAGGTTGATGCTGCCCAGCCATTAGCACACTCTCAGCCAGATAGGAGGCCTCGCACTAACAGCCGTTATGCCTGGGATTCACAAGGTAGGCCCATTTGTAATCAGTGCAGACAAGCAGGTCATTTGGCACGGAACTGTCCATCCTCTAGTGGGCGCCCTACTTTTGAACTTGTGAACCCTGCAGCTGTGGGCCAGATAGCAGGGTTGGACAGTGAACCCCGAAAGGCAATATCCCCTCTTATTGGTGAATGTCCCGTGGTACAGGTCACCATTGAAGGGAAAACCTTAAATGGACTGTTAGACACTGGATCCCAGGTTACCCTGATGCAAGAGAGCTTTTTCAAGCAGCATTTTACAGATAACATAGAAGTTGGGCAGGCCCCGTTTCTTCTAACCCTGAAAGCTGCCAATGGGTTGGATATCCCCTATACAGGGTACGCCACAATGGATTTTGAGGTGGCTACAGTAAAGTTACCTGCAAGAGGGGTTGTGATTGTGCGAGATGAGGTCCAGACAAGCCCATTGCTGATTGGAATGAATGTAATCTCTGCTTGTTGGCAAGCTGTTTTTCAGGCTCCAGAGTCACTAGTGGTACTATCTCAAGCAGCCCCCAGTACGCAGGAAGCAGGGTCTAACAGCTCTGCTGTGTATCGACATGCCAAGGCACACCGGGAAAATGGATTCAGCAGATACAAACAACCAGCCTTCTGCCATAGTGTGAGGGTCCCTGCCAGAGGGGGCACGAGGGAAGAATGGGTGAAGGGACGTCTGCAGAATCTACCCAATACAAGTCAAACTGCTAAGGGGAGGATGGATAAGGCAGTACAACATAATACAGCTTGGCATAAGAAAGCTCAGGCTATTACATTGCTTCCTGGAGAAAGAGTATGGCTGAGGAATAGAGGTAGACAAGGAGAAGGGAAGCTGACAGGTTGGGGGAACCAAGAACCCTATGTGGTGCTGGGCCAGGTAGGGGATTCTAGGGTGGTGTATAAAGTGAGACCAGAAGGGGGAGGTAGAGAGAAAAATGTGCACCGTAATGCTTTAAAGCCTTGTTGTTTGTCTCCACTAAGTACTTCAGCTACCCCAATGGCCGAACCATCTCCACCTGGACTTCCCATATATGGGTTTTGGACAATGGGAAACCCAGCCTCTAGAGAAAATAGTGATATCCCAGAGAGGGGAGCTGTGGAGTTGCGCCGATCGAGGAGGGAAAATTTGGGGAGACCCCCAGCCCGTTATAGAGAATAAGAAGATTAAACTGATTGTCCGGGACTGACAATGGTTAAGTCTGGGGGGATGTCAGAGGGGGACACTTTTACATTTTTTTTTGTGCACTGGGTGGCTCTATTAGGCACCCACTGTTGGGACTGGGGGGTGAGAAGTTAAAAGGCTATCTGTACTTATTAATGGTATTTGCTGTCCTGCAAGGGAATCACTGCTTTGAAGTTTGGCCTTAGAAGAATGTCTGTATTTACCTGGCTTGGAAATATTGGTTCCTAATCAGCATATCTGTACTTATTAATGTTTGGTAACCATACATTTTGTTAACTTGTGTTTTTATTAATTGTTAAACCCAGGCAATTTAGATGTGCCATTGGTTAAACTGTTTGTCCAGGACTGACAACAGAGGGGTGAAGTAAATATAAACTGCTGGCCAGCAGAAGGCAGGAGAGAGAGTCCACAGGAAACGCTGCCAAGACACTCGGACAGGGCACAGGGGCTCGCAGGCAGACAAGGGTACCTGGCTGGCACGACGTGAGGCACAAGGACGGCAACATTTACTTCCAGGGAGGAAGAGACAGCTCCACAAGGAGACGCTAGTTGTGGGTCCAGCGAAAGAGGGAAGCCGCATGAGAGGACCAAGCGAAGCTGACAGACGAGGAATGAGGCGTGCCTAGGTCCCCAGCCACACAAGGAGCCCAGAGTGGAAGGAACAACGAAGAGACACTGACAGGGAGTCAACAATTTGACACAACTTCTGCCGGGGAACAGAGTGCATCCATGAACAATTTAGTGTTGGGGTAACACAGTGCCCAAACTGGACTCTGCACCACTAAAGGTTGTATCCTCCAATTCTTGTTTTTACGGACTTTTAGAGTGTGGACTGTGTATTTTCCTCTTAAAAAAAGGAAATTAATTCCTGATATGTTTAGGTTCTGTTATGTTTGTTTATCTTTTTAATGTACCTTATATTGTCTTGTACAATAGAACTTATTGTTGCCTTTTTCTGAAATTACTGTTGTGTCTTTCATTGTGTGTTTACTCACCGCCCAATTTAAAGAAACCTGTGTGCTATTATTGGTAAATTTCAGGAGTTCCCAGTCTCTTAATAAAACTGGGTGGCGTAGTCGGATATTTTAATGGTGTTTAAGTTAGATTACCTATAAGTGTGACCAGACACCTGTGACATTGAGCAAAGGCTGTGAATACTTATGTACATGTGATTTCTCCGTTTTTTTATTTTTAATAAATTTGCAAAAACCTCAAGTAAACTTTTTTCACGTTGTCATTATGGGGTGTTGTGTGTAGAATTCTGAGGAAAAAAATGAATTTAATCCATTTTGGAATAAGGCTGTAACATAACAAAATGTGGAAAAAGTGATGCAATGTGAATACTTTCCGGATGCACTGTAAATACTGATTTAACCCATAATGTCCAATGTGATGTCCTGCTTCAATTAAAACTTTTGCTTGTGCTTTGCTGAACTCAGAGTTTGGAAAAAATAATATGTAACTCTATTATTGGTGCATAAAGGTGCATAGAATTAGAAATGAGTACATTAGAGGGTGAGCTCAAGTTGGACGGTTGGGAGACAAAGTCAGAGAGGTGAGATTGCGTTGGTTTAGACATGTGCAGAGGAGACATGCTGAGTATATTGGGAGAAGAATGCTAAGGATAGAGCTGCCAGGGAAGAGAAAAAGAGGAAGGCCTAAGAGAAGGTTTATGGATGTGGTTAGAAAAGCCAAGCAAAATGACACCTTTTATTGGCTAACTAGAAAGATTACAATATGCAAGCTTTCGAGGCAACTCAGGCCCCTTCTTCAAGACATGGGGTAAGTAATAAATAAAAAATGCCAATTTTGAGTAAAGTGTGCCTTTAATTTCCAGGCTGGACACTCAAAGATGCCTTCTTTCCATTTTCTCTGTCAAGTATTGGGGTAACTAATGACTCTACATTTCCCAGGCATGACAGAGAGGTGTAAACGTAAGTATGCCTTATAATGCACTAGTGCACTGTTTAAGGATGTTCTTTACCCAGGATGGACACTAACCCCTCTGCAACCATTTTGCCCACTTAAACAATATCCGTGATGTCATTCTCTGAATTAGAGCTTTAGAGGTAGAAAGTAGTCTTTCATGCCTTCCTACTATGAACCACAGATTTTGTCATGGGACAATTAATTTTTTTTTAATTTACACTTTTAATTTCTCTGAATTATATACCATTAAAAAAATTTAAAAAATGTACATTGAACTGCCACCTTATCGTGGTGGAGGGTTTTGCGTGTCCCAATGATCCTAGGAGTTCTGTTGTCTGGGGCCTTATGCCCCTGGTAGGGCCACCCAAGGCAAACTGGTCCTAGGTGAGGGATTAGACAAAGAGCGGTTCAACAAACCTTCTGTGATGAATTAAAACTTTGGACGGCATTTTCCCTCGCCCAGACGCGGGTCACCGGGGCCCCCCTCTGGAGCCAGGCCTGGAGGTGGGGCTCGATGGCGAGCGCCTGGTGGCCGGGCCTGCACCCATGGGGCTCGGCCGGGCACAGCCCAAAGAGGCAACACGGGTCCCCCTTCCAATGGGCTCACCACCTATGGGAGGGGCCAAGAAGGTCGGGGTGCAGTGTGAGTTGGGTGGTGGCCAAAGGCGGGGACCTTGGCGGTCTGATCCTAGGCTACAGAAGCTGGCTCTTGGGATGTGGAATGCCACCTCTCTGAAGGGGAAGGAGCCTGAGCTAGTGCGCGAGGTCGAGAGGTTCCGGCTAGATATAGTCAGACTCAGCTCGACGCACAGCGTGGACTCTGGAACCAATCTCCTCGAGAGGGACTGGACTCTCTACCATTCTGGAGTTGCCCCCGGTGAGAGGTGGCGAGCGGGTGTGGGCATACTTATTGCCTCCCGACTTGGAGCCTGTTCATTGGGGTTTACCCCGGTGGATGAAAGGGTAGCCTCCCTCAGCCTCCCTGGAAAAGTCTATTCAGGGGCCCTGGAGAGGAGGGTCCGTCGGATAGTCGAGCCTCGGATTCAGGAGGAACAGTGTGGTTTTCGTCCTTGTCACGGAACAGTGGACTAGTTCTACACCCTTAGCAGGGTCTGGAGGGTGCATGGGAGTTTGCCCAACCAGTCTACATGTGTTTTGTGGACTTGGAAAAGGCATTCGACCGTGTCCCTCGGGGAATCCTGTGGGAGTACTCCGAGAATATAGGGTATTGGACCCCCTGATAAGGGCTGTTCGGTCCCCTGTACGATCTGTGTCAGAGCTTGGTCCACATTGCTGGCAGTAAGTCGAACCTGTTTCCAGTGAGAGTTGGACTCTGCCAGGGCTGTCCTTTGTCACCGATTCTGTTCATAACTTTGGATAGAATTTTCTGGTCCTTTTCACTTTTATTCTGAATTTTATTCTGTAGTGCAAGGTCTGCATTTATAGGATATTTAGAAATACTCTAATTTTTACCATATATTTACATTTTGAAGTTTCTTTTGTTATTTTTCTAATTAACTCAACATTTTCTGTTCGGTTGTGTTTCCTTAATTATATCCTTTGAGCTTTCCGTTTTGTTTGCTGTGGAGTCTACTTTATTTATTCTAAGTTGTTTATATTATTAAAATTAATGGAAAGAACTCCACAGAAACCAACTGAATTGACAGGAACATGAAAATAAAATAAAGAAAATATTGACCCTATGTATCTGTGAATATGAAATCTTATAATATTTCTCCTTGCCAATGAAGAATAGTTGAATAAAAATAACACTAATTAATTAAACATTGAGATCAATTACTGGTAAAATGACTCAACAATTATGAAAAAAAAAAATGCAGCCACGGGGATCCCCAGGAATGAAACTGGAAAGCAATGGTTTCCATTAAAGTATTATGCTATGCTGTTTAGCAAAATTATATAAAATCTGATATTTCACTGATATGTTAAAATATGTGCATTATTTAATAATAATTAAGTGTAATTTAATAATATTTTTATTTAATAAACAAAGATACTACCATATTGCAAGAAAGAACTCACCATTTAAAATATAGGCAAGAGTCTTAAATATGTGAAACGACTTTGAAATAAAATTACACATTTATTTCAATTAAGCAATATACAGTTAAATGTGTGCTTCTGAATTTTGAGGGTAGCCTTTTAAAAGGTTTGGACAGCCAGAAACAATGCTTTGTTCAGCAAAATTGCACATTCTTGTGACCTATGATTTTTCTTTTACTACCACTGTCTCCTCAAATTTCTCTCTCATATAATAATTAATTATGTACAAATAGTACAAAACTATCCTGCCAAAGTCCTGACACACTGAAAAGATCATGGCCACATACAGTAATTGCACAGCTGGTTCAGAGAACTTTGGCTCTCTGTTAAAATCATTTTCAGGACTTTGCTGTGCACTTACACTGAAACAAAATCCTCAGTACCATAACATTAAAATTCTCTGAAGGATTACGCTTAGGACTCACTCTTCTACTTGTGGATACTTTTGTAGCATCATACCCACTTTCGTGCTTTTTTTTTTTCTTTTTACTTTTTAATTTATTAGACGACATTATGTACATGCAGTATTGACTAGCAGGCTTTTCTTTGTCTTATTGCAATATAAAGACCCCTTTTTTGCTCTAAACAAATTGATCTTTTCATTTTTTTATTGTGTCAGGGACATTTATACTCTGGAGTGGAACTTTCAGGAAACAACTGAGGGCCTTTCTGTGATGGGTTTGTGTCCAGGCAACAGCTTGTAAAGTTCAGTCATCTTCTTATTCTGAGTTGACAATTGTAGTGTTTCTTTTAAGCCTGCTTTTTATATTGAACAGATGTTATGGATTTGATTTTCATGTTATAATTATACATAAAGCATCAAGATTAATATTTAACATCATTTTCTATATTTTTGTAGTTGGGTGGTTGCCACCATGTTGATTTTGACGATAACCATGGCTGCCAGGTATGTTCTTGCAAGTGATGTCATAATGAAAACCTATATAAGATGATGGTGCACATTTTCCTGCTTCCAACCTTTTGGAATGACTAAAACCTTAAGCACAATTTATTACAATTAGGGAAAGAAAAATTAGTTACAATTAGAATCCGTCTGCTGTTCTTTTCACCTCAAGTTTTTGAATAGTAAGTTTTATTCACTGGTGTAAAATCTTCTAGTACAACTGGGTGGCCTTGAAGGTGAGGAGTGTGATAAAGTGATCTGTGGTGCTGTGCAGGTCCTTAAATAACCGTGTCCTAAGTGCGTAAATGCTCAGGATGGGTGTGGATGTGTGCATGATGGTGCCACTTCTGGGTTGATTGAGGTGCTTGGCTGATCATGCACAGTCAGATGCTGTGGGCGAAGGGTCACATGTGTGCCCAATCAAGTCAATATAAGAGGAGCCTGCCCAGCAGAGAAAACAAGAAATAGAGAATTCAGAACAGAGACATAGAAAGAGAAAGATGGGGGAGAAGGGAAAGAAGGATAGAGACTGCAGGAATGGGAGACACCAACATGTGATGGAATGGAGGCAGGTGGTCAGGAGTTAGCCTCAGTGAGCAGAGCTTAGAGCTGAAGAAGGGGCGCTCCTATTGATTAATGCTGGGAAGTAGAAGCGGCCTGTTAGGCAGTGTCTCCCACAGACGCTGAAGGAATGACAGTTGGAGATGTGTATGTGGCTCGGCGCAGCATCACATGGATACTGATGGACTGCCATTGGGGACCCGAGCCAGTTAAGGGTTGACTACACCTGTCAGAAGGCTGTCTCCTCTGGCTACAGAATCCCATGTGGGGTAAGCACACAAGATGTCTTAGAGAAGGACGCACTAGGGCTTGTGAATTTTTAGAAATGTTTCCTGATTTGTCATTATAACTTTGTTTTTTAAATGATATTTATTTATAGGTTGCTTTAATCTCCACCATCACATGAATTTTTTATTGACATATTTTTTTGATTATTTATTTATTCATGGAAAGAAGACTGCACTGTGCTGTGTTTGTTTTTAGATCCCTTATTGTTACTAAAAACACTTTACACATTTACACTTACCCCTTGCTGGAAGTGTGTGTCCTCATTTGCCTGGCTCATCTCGGCCTATTACTATTAATGGTTTTGGGTTGGAAAGGCTTCTGGGTTGCAACAAGGGATTGTGGAGCTGACAAAGATCATCACAAATGGAGGCAGTGGCAGGATGAAGAAGTGAGGTGAGGCTCAATGCGGGGCACTGCTGGGAGCCAGGGGTGATAGCAGTGACTCAAGCCTATGAAAGAAGGTTGGCTATACCTGTTGGAAGGATGTCTCTTCTGGCTGCAGGATCCCATTTGGGGTTAAGCAGAGGAGACAACAGTTTTAGGAAGGATGCAACGGGGACGGAGTTTTTAGAAACATTTCCTGCATTGGGATTTTAACCTTGTTTTTAAAGGAGATTTATTTATGGATTATTTTAATTGTCACAATCACTTAATGATTTGATGCACTGCACTTTTGAACACTGTTTTTGGATTGGTTTTAATAAAAACACTTGACACTTTTCTGCACTTACCCCTAGCTGGCATGTGTGTATTCTCATTTGCCTGCCTCATTTTGGTACATGACTATCAATGATTTTTGGGTCCAAGAGGTGCCAGATAGTGACAAGGGAGTATGGAGACCAACCCAAAAAAATACAATTAAAAATTCAAACTTGTAACAAATAAATAACAAGGCACTAGAACTAGATTCTGTTACTATGATGAGTATAAATTGAAGCGGCGCAGTACAACTGACTCTGACTGGAGGAAACTAACGTTTTTATGTGTTGTAAATTCCAAATGTGAGGGAAAATAAAATAGAAGTCAAAGTGAGTGAACTCCAGCAAAAGAGGTAAATCCATCAGTGGTGCAAATATGCAGACTGTTTTTGTTGGTCACAATTCCCATAATTACCAGATCCAAAAAAAAAAAAAACTCAAGAGGTTAATATCTTCTTTGGGTTTGATCTTAGTTAAGTGGATTTTAAACTATATGGAATACTTCTAATATGAATTTATGGGAAATTCATAAAATAAACAAAAACCATTTTTGAAGATTTTCCTCTCTGGCTATCATTTGTTTCGTTTTGAAGACAGAGGCAGAGATTGTCATGTTTAGTTTAAATATATGTGGTTATTTTGATTATTTATTATAAAATAATTGCAATAGAATGATCCTATATTCACATATTGAAGACATAATACATGAATAATATACTCTACATGGTTCTATAAGAAGAGCAAATGCACTATTATGATCCAAAAGAATGCAGCCTGTGTTCTACAGTGTCTGTAAAAATGTAATAATAATTCAAAAGTGTATTTCGTACTGCTGTGAAGTCTTACACTTTTAAGTTAGCGATAGAGCCCTGGAATACAATGAAGGTGCTATGTTGTTTTCCAGCGGCACCAAGACAGCAAGAAGGCCTCAAAACAAACAAAAGCCAGACTAGGACATGACTAGGGGGGTATTTTTCGTACGTGGATTACTCGTTTAGCCGGATGTAATTGTTGACAATTTGGCATGATCCTGGATCTGTCGGTTTTTTTGAACTCTTGCTGGATGTGTTGTCATAGTAACACATCCAAATCCTCAAACCTGCTTGGAGCAGGTTTGTTCGATGTAAACAAGGATTAGCTCACACACTTAACCAGTGTCTGTGCATGGAATTCATTAAGTCATGACTTTGCCGTTCATGAATGAGCGACCAATTGATATCGGTGCGCAAATTATAAGAAGAGAATTTCATATAGAGAGGGTTTTGCACGATCGGCAAGATCCTTTATTGCTCCCGGAGGAAATTCTTTTCGAAAGATACCGCTTTAGCTGAGGGGGGATATTGTACCTCAAAAATTTATTAGGACCTTATATTTGAAGTCAAACTCGGCGAAGTCGGCTCTCACAATCACACAGACAGTAGGCATTGCTTTGAGGTTTTTTGCAAGCGGCACTTTTTTATATACTGTAGGCGATGTGGAAAATCTATCTAAAAGTGCAGTTTGCCAGGCAATTCGTAAAGTCTGTTTGGCTCTGAAACATTTCCTTCAGGTTTTCATTGTGTTTCCTGGACACCTGCGTGTGCAGACAATAAAAGAGGCGTTTCATGCCATTGCAGGCGGGTAATACACAGGCTAAAACACCCACAGTTCCATAAAGAATCTCACAATCAGCCTAACATTCTCATTACCCAGGATTTCCAAATCTGATTGGAAACCAAGTGCATGTGTGTAACTGTATAATATTAACAAAAAGAGCAGCTTACTACTGAAAACAGCAAATATAGGAGTGAGTGGGGATCGAACCAGGAACTTTTGATTACACTTGGTTTGCGTCTGTACTTGCGCTGTTACTTAGAGCGTCAGATCTGGGGGGGAGGGGTGATGTTAGAGCGCGTGAGCTTATTCAGTGCAGCAGGAACAACGCACATGTTGATCTTTATTTCTTTCAGTACATGGGCCTTCCCTGTTTATTTATATATCTAGTGACTTCTCTGCCTGTCTGTCTCTCTATTACACAGTGCTCTGTCTGTCTGTGTGTTGTGGATCTTAAAAATAACAGTTATAAGGACAGCTGTTCATGTTAATTGCAGTCTCAATTGTTAAAAAATATTTTAAAAGGTGCATCCCACATGAAAATATAACAATCATATTAACTGACAGTGCATACTAATTTATAAATTTTACGTCCATTTGAGGTTAAAAAGAAAAAAAAAGTAACATTTTATCCCCAGCAGGGAATCGAACTCCAGTCTGTGAGGCACAGCAAAGCTGCTGCGATCTGAGAAGCAAATCTTAGCGTGCTATGCCATGGAAACTGTTATATCTTCGTTGAACCTTTTGTGAAAGTGTTTATTTGATCTTTGGAACTCCGGCTTTACACATTCTATACTTTATGCCTACATTTTGTAACATTTATTACTAAAATATGAAAAAGTTTCTGTTTTAAACAATGTGTTTACACAGATTACTGTAGAAACGGAACACACATGAAATGCGTGTGTTCCAAATAACGATCTATTATTTCCACTCTAAAACTCCAGTTCAGTCACTCCCAGATAATCAATCAAGGCACAAGCTGGGAGAAGTTCGTGCACGTTCTAAGTCGGTGGGGGTATGGAATAGCCGGCTGCTGGCAGCTTGTCTTTATCAGCACATTTAGAGGACAAAAGAAGCTGGCGGAGAGGTGTGAACGGATTTAAGAAGCGATTTAAGGTGGGCCACATCTACGAGTTTTTTCGTAGGCTCTGGTAATTCTAGTGTTTAAGAGGGCCAAAGCTGCGTATTTGCACAGAAGAACTTTTATGGGTTATCATCAGTTTATATAGTCTAGCTGTTGTCACTTCTCAGGGAACTGGTTGACTGGTCATGAATATCTTAGCCAAGTTTCACCGCTTCATACCAGCTGGGCTGGAAGCCATTACCTGGCCGCATCTTCATTCTCAATAGATGTCCTTATTGCAATATGAGTGCAATAAAGTGATCTGATCACATTAGGAGAACTGCACACTGATGCAAATTTCCTTTTTAAAGTTGACAGAGATAGATAGATAGATAGATAGATAGATAGATAGATAGATAGATAGATACTTTATTCATCCTCTCAGGTATGTTATGCTTTATGTATTGTGAAAGATAGATGCTCTGTCGACCCCTTGAACCCTTAGACAAGACGTCAGACACCAGATAAAAGTCCAATATGACTTTATTTTAAATAATTATGTGCACCAAGCACACTCCACTCCACTATACTCATAAATAAACACAATAATAAATCAATAATCAATCCTCCACTCCCAGACGCGTTGCCACCCTTCCACCCAGCTCAGCTCACTCGTCTGGGGTTTCCCACAGTCCTTTATAGTCCATGACCTGGAAGTGGTTCCAAACCCTGCAGTCCATGACTTGTTATCACTTCCGGGTCAGATTAAAAAGTCCTTTTCTTCATCCCGGAAGCACATCGTTCCTTCTGGTCATGTGATCAGGACATACTTCCGGGTTATAGGGCACGTATAAGTCCTTGAGGCCTCCCTGCAGCATACTCTGGTGGGCCCCACGGTGTCCAGCAGGGTCGGGAATAAAAACTCCATTGTCCATGATTCTCTGCTGGTCTTTGGGGCACTTCCATGCTACAGGAGGGCTCCATCTAGTGGCCTGAGGGTATTAGCCGGGATGAACGACCGGCCATCTCCCACAGTATGTACACCCAAACAATACGGGCTTGTTGTTTAGAAAGCAACACACTGTCTTTGCGTGTCGACACAAAAGTTAATATAGTCTGTGACGTAGTGGCCGAGTTCCGTAACATGTGACTCTGTCCAGCCCACCCTATATGTGTCAGTGCTCAGTGTGCATCTTTTCTTGTGTTTCTGCACAGCATGAAGCTTCTGATCTTCATTGTTCCCTATTCCTGGGTTGACCTGAACTTGTTGACTTTTTTAAAAGCTTGTCAGGGCCAATGGGAGACACCCCTAGCCCCTTTCTGTCCAATATAATTTTAACAGACCATATCATCTACATGTCCTGCGGTGGGTTGGCACCCTGCCCAGGATTGTTTCCTGCCTTGTGCCCTGTGTTGGCTGGGATTGGCTCCAGCAGACCCCCGTGACCCTGTGTTCGGATTCAGCGGGTTTGGAAAATGGATGGATGGATATCACTACATGTGCACAAGGTTGATTTAAGACAAGAGTGGAAGAAAAAAAGCGAGCTAAGCACTTTTGGCATAGGTGAGCTCATGGGTTGCATGTGAACTTTATAATAGGAGTGGACTGAGGTTTCCATTAAGCCTAAAAGTGCTCTTGAATTTTAGATGTAGAGGAGGATATTGTTAAAGTTGGTTGAAAATGACCCCAGTGTATTCTGATTATTTTTAAGGCTGCAATCTTACTTGTAGATTGGATTAATGTCTGGGTAAGAGCCTTGGATTTTTGTTTCACTGGAAGAATATGTGAGAAGGTGTTTACATATGTTGGGGTCTTGTGAGTGAAGAATGAATCATGAGATTAAAAGATCAGAGCAGCATCGGAAGTTGTACCGGTCAGTTATGGTGAAGACAGAGCTGATCTGAAAGGTAAAGTTCTCAGTTTACTGGTCAATCTACAGTATGTTACTATCCTCACCTGTGGTCACGAGCCATGGGCAGTGACCAAAAGAACTAAGAAATGAGTTTCCTTGGCAGGGTGTCTGAGCTCAGTATTAGAGATAGGGTGAGCAGCACTGACATTTGGAGAGAGCTCAAAGTAGAGCCACTACTCCTCCACATCGAAAAGAGCCAGTTGAGGTAGTTTGAGGTATTTGATTGTGATTCATCCTGGAAGCCTCTCTGTGGAGGTGTTTTGGGCATGTCCAACTGGAAAAAGACCTTGAGGCAGACTGAGTTGTTTATTATATCTCTCAGCTGGTCCTTGGAATGCCACCATATTCCGTCAGAGGAGTTGAAGGAGGTAGCAGGGAAAAGAGACATCTGGGTATCTTTGCTTTCACTGTTGCCCCTGCGACACGGACTCAGATAAGCATCAGAAAATGGATAAAAGGATTGATAGAAGAAGATTTTTGCTTTTTTGTGTATACCTTGTGGAATAAATCTACCTTTTTGTATATACACCCACCATCTTTATTGCCTCTATTTACCAACCTTGGTCCAGGTCGGTCCCAGACGACTAGCAAGACATCTGCATCCACAGGTGTACTGGGAACAAAACTTCAAGCAAAAGTAAAAGTAGCTCCACTTATTGTTCAAAAAATGTTTAAAAAAAACAAAGTTAGAAAGAAAGAAAATGTAAACGCATTATTAACAATAATAAAAACATCATATTCAATAACACATACTTATGCCACTTTGTGGTGAATTTGTATCCAGGATGATGATGGTAAGTTTTCACAATTGCAAACGCACAATAAATCAATGATAGGAGTACACACAGAGAGCATAAAAAGGACTCTCAACTGTCTGCCAGTCCTAACTTATAGCTTGCACACTGTGATTACTGTGCACAAACCCACACTCACAATGTTGGCCTTAAATACTCCCAACATCAGAATCGCACCCTATGAGCTTGTGTATCTTTACAAGACAGGAACATGACAGTAGATTGTGTGTAATTGTTTTCTGTTATGAAAAGAGAGTCCTCTGATCAAAAGTTAATATGCAGAAACATCTTTCTGAAAAAAACCTGCAGTTTGGTCATGACCTCAAAGCTATCTAACAGATCGTTTGACAGCATTCTTCCTTGTCTGCTGAAGCACTTTCCGTTGTAGCTTTCTTTTCTTCATTTAACTGAATCTTTCCATAACTGCCCCTGGACAGCGTTGCATCACTTAGGCAGCATACCATTTAAATAACCTCATCCTTATTTGATTCAGCCTCCAAAGTATTTCCAATATGCACATTTATAGATCAGTACACTCGTCCATTTGCAGTAAAAACTTTTACCTGTGTTGGCAAAATTATAAAAGTGATCTATGGTAAAATGCATTCTAAAAACAGACACGGTGGTTCCTTTTTTGTTGTTAACTACAGTAAACTGCAAGCATATTAATTTATTACATTCTTGAATAATGCCAAGCACACTCACAATGATAGCATATGTTGTAGAACTTCCTTTTCATCAGTATTCCAGACTTAACATGTTTACTTTATATTTATCTTTACTTTCATTCCACTGGAAAAGTGCCATTTTATGGCTTCACATTCTCCTGCAACTCTTGCTGGAAGACGTCCATGCATAACTGCTTCTTGACCTCATTACTCTTTTGCCTTTTAGTGTAAGGCCAGACCAGAAAGTATTTGTTAACAGCAAACTGAAGACTTTTAAAAAAATGCAGTCTTCATGTTGATAACAAATTAGCCACACAGAAGCTATAGTGTGAAAATGTTAGACTGAGATAAAGTAACTGTCCCCCATTTGACTTTCTATTGCTTAAATATATAAAACATTTCCATTTTCTAAACTTCATTTCTGGGTGCAAGGAAACAACCATTTCCTATAGGGCACAAGTTCATTTGCACTCTCTCACACTCAATCTGGAAAACCTTAGAGAGAATATTCACATCTTTGAGAAGTGGGGAGAAATCAAAGGACCCACAGCACACAAAGGGAAAAAAAAAACTTTAAAACTGAAACGTGGGACAGACCTGAACCTCAACTGTTAAGCTCTGACTGCTGTGCCATACACATATCAACTATTATTTATTTAGAATAAGCTTCTTTCATGGAAAACATCACCACAATAAATTAAAGGCCAGATGTGGTTAAAATAAAATGTAACATACAAAATGACTGAATACAGAGGACCATACAAAATAAATAAAGAGAAAATTGTTATGTCCCAGAATCAAGCAATACGTGGGTAAGCACAAAATTGATTAAATATTACAGAAGTATAATACACAACATAAAAGCCATTTGCAAAAGATTATATCCAAGAAAAAGCCTTTTGTTAAAATTGTATTTAGCATTTCTCTAAAGATTACCATCTTGTTTATAACCCCATAATGCAAATGTACTGAAAAGAATTAAGCTCCCAAAACCTTTCTTCTCCATTCTGGTGTCTCAGATTGAGAATTTGAAACAGAACCATTTGAGATTTATTTACTCTGTGATGACGTGGCTTTGGGCCACATCAAATCAAATGAAAAATGTCAAAAACATCTAGCTAATTCTGAATGGCAGCAAATTACCTCAACACATCATTTAATTTTTTGATGATCTTCGCTACTGATAGAAATTGTGTTTTTTCGTTTTTAATTATATATCTTTATGTTTCTCTGTTTTTTCCACCCATCTTCCCAAAGTCTTGCATGTTAAATGAATTGTCAAATGTAAATTGCCATTCAATGGTCTGCAAAAGCAATGTATTAAGTCAAAAAATACATTTTCTGTACAACAGAAGAGCATATTCTAATGGCAATTTCTGAACACAGTGAATGATGCTGTCATCTATTGTTTGTGTATGTATTTTATTGTTACCTTTTGCTGTATTTGAGTAACTATATGTTTTATTACTACACATTTTTGTTGTTTTGTTGTCTCTTTAAATTTTCTTATGTTACATTTCTTTGCAGGTGGGTGCCCCAAGAGGCAGGACCACCCTGACATCACCACTTCTGAGCCCTCCCTCATGCTATTTAAACTAGTTGAGGAGGTTCAGGAGTGAACATGATTCATTTAAGTAGTTCCTGTGAGTTTCACTGTGTTTTTTGTTAAAGATTTTCTGTTTTGTTTTTTTTTTTATTACATTTTGCTTCATATTTAGAATTTTCATTTATGAAGTATAGAGAAGGCCAGAAGGAGTTGCATTGTGTCTTTGTGGACCTGGAGAAAGCATATGACAGGGAGCCTTGAGGGGAGCTGTGGTATTGTATGAAGAAGTCGGAAGTGGCAGAGAAGTATGTAAGAGTTGTACAGGATATGTATGAGGTAAGTGTGACAGTGGTGAGGTCTGCGGTAGGAGTGACGGATGCATTCAAGGTGAAGGTGGGGTTACATCATGGATCGGCTCTGAGCCTCTTCTTATTTGCAATGGTGATGGACAGGTTGACAGACGGGATTAGACAGGAGTCCCCGTGGACTATGATGTTTGCTGGTGACATTGTGATCTGTAGTGATAGTAGGAAGCAGATTGAGGAGACCCTGGAGAGGTGGAGATATGCCCATGAGGAAGACCCTGGAGAGATGGAGATATGCCCTAGAGAGGAGAGGAATGAAGGTCAGTAGGAACAAGGACAGAATACATGTTTGTAAACGAGATGGAGGTCAGTGGAATGGTGAGGATGCAAGGAGTAGAGTTGGCGAAAGTGGATGAGTTTAAATACTTGGGATCAACAGTACAGAGTAATGGGGATTGTGGAAGAGAGGTGAACAAGACAGTGCAGGCAGGGTGGAATGGGTGGAGAAGAGTTTCAGGAGTAATTTGTGACAGACGGGTATCAGCAAGAGTGAAGGGAAGGTCTGCAGGACGGTAGTGAGACCAGCTATGTTATATGGGTTGGAGATGGTGGCACTGACCAGAAAGCAGGAGACAGAGCTGGAGGAAACAGAGTTTAAAGATTTGCATTGGGTGTGATGAGGATGGACCAGGATTAGAAATGAGTACATTAGAGGGTCAGCTCAAGTTGGATGGTTGGGAGACAAAGCCTAAGAGGTGAGATCGCGTTGGTTTGGACATGTGCAGAGGAGAGATGCTGAGTATACTGGGGAAAGGATGCTAAGGATAGAGGAGCCAGGGAAGAGGAAAAGAGGAAGGTCTAAGACAAGGTTTATGGATGTGGTGAGAGAGGACATGCAGATGATGGGTGTAACAGAACAAGATGCAGAGGACAGAAAGATATGAAAGAAGATCCGCTGTGGCAAATCCCTAACGGGAGCAGCTGAAAGAAGAAGAAGTAATATCGCTATTGAAACCTTTCTTGCTGTGAATAGCCTCTATAGGCAACTCTTTGTGCCTCTTTTTGCTCTTTTGAGCTTTTCTGCCTTATTTTCTTTTTTCATTAAAAAAAATCTTTGATTTATAAAGATTCTTTGTTGGCCTTTTTGTGCATATGCTGGTTAGTTTGGTGGTTATCCTCCTTCATTTGGGGTTTTATCTTTATTTTTGGGACTTTTACAGTTGATTTGTCAGCTCCAGCGTTTTGGGCATGCCCCAGCTCAAACCAGCAGGTAGCTTTTAGGTGAGCCTCTTCTAGACAGACCAGGTAGAATTCTGGTCTACTGCTTAGTTTGTTTTTGGAGGCCTCTCTCATTTTGCCTTGGAGGAAACTCCTATCTCATAACAGATGCCGCAGAGCTCATAACAAACCTTTTTTGTTTATTATCACTATTAAACCTGCAAAGAATGAATCAAAAGAAACAATTCAAGCTATAAATAAACAGATAAATCCAAACCTTAGGCGAGTCAATGGGCCTAAATAATACAGATCTTGAGCTCCAGTCTGTCAATGGCCGTAGCTCACCCACTTACCCCTGTCTTCAATACTGCCAATGCAGTAGATAGATAGATCCCTTCTTACCTACCATTTCTTCTTTTATGGCTCTGGCCTTTTTCACCTGTTACTGAGTCTTTGCCCCAACTCACAGTCTGACTCTGAAGCAGATGTGTTTTCTAGCATCAGGTGTCATTCAGATTCCTGCAGTTCTAATTTCTGACTATGTCCTTAAATCACTTCCAAAATCACAACTTTGAAGCTTTTTTTAATTACACCAACAGCAGTTTTGTATTCTCCTTAATTTAGTGGCTTCTACCATTTTTTTTCTTGTGCCATAGATAGATAGATAGATAGATAGATAGATAGATAGATAGATAGTAGATAGATAGATGATAGATAGATGATAGAGATAGATAGATAGATAGATAATAGATGATAGATAGATAGATAGATAGATATAGATAGATAGATAGATAGATAGATAAAGCTTTATTTTTTCCATGGGGAATTTTGGTTTTTACAGAAGCTCTCTAAATAAATACATACATAAATAGATAGATAGATAGATATGTAAGTAAATAAATAAATATGCACACACTAAATAGAATGACTATAAAACAAGAAAATTAAAAAAAAGAAAAGTTCTGACTTGACACTCCCAGTCACAGTTAGGCATAAAGGCAGTTTGGAATAAAGGAACCCCTGCAGTGTTTCTTGACACACTTCTGCTGAATAATTAATTCGCTAAAAGTCCTCAGTGTTAATTTGTCGGGGAGAGGATGTTCAGCATTGTTTGTTTTAATTTTCTCCATTGCTACTACCTCTAGAGGGTCCAGAGTGTGCCCTATAACTGAACTTGCCCTTTGAATTAGCTTGTTGATTCAGTGGGTCTCTCTTGAAGTGATGTTACCATTCCTGCACACCACATGGAAACAGGAAGAATGCAGGGTTTTCCACAACAGTGGCACACTGGCCATCAAACAGTTGTAGAAGATGCAAAGGATATCAATTCCCCCATTAAAGGAACACAGGAGGAAAAGCCTGCTGTGCCCTTTGTCATACTGTATAGTTCCTCCATGTTCCAAGACCTCCAACCTATCATTAATGTGACTCCCCAAGTACTTGTAGTAGTGGTGGAGGACCTCTATATCCACTCCTTGAATAGTGTCCGGATATAGGGGCTCTTTGGTGTTGCAGAAGTCGATAACCAGTTCCTTGGTTTTGCTGATGTTAAGATGCAGACAACAAAGTTCTCTTCCTGACTCCTCTCCTCTGTCTCTGCCCTTTTATCAGTACACCCCGTAAGTACAAAATTTCTGCAAATGACATGACCTGGTGGTACTGTATATTTATAGTCTGAGCTGTACAAAGTAAAGAGAAAAGAGACAGGACTGACTCCACCTTGCTTTGCTTCACTAGTCATTCCAGTTGATGTGGTAGGAGTTGTTGATGTCCTGGGGACTGTGTGGGGAGATTAGTCATTGGAAGAAGGTGGCAGTGGGTGGGGAAATTTATTAAAAAATTGGTTCAATTTGCAAGATGCTGAGAAATTAGTTGACAGTTTTGTTTTCAGTTGGCAAAATTACTGTAACGCACTCCTCTCAGGACTACCCAAAAAAGACATCAATCGATTGCAATGAATGTAGAATGCAGCTGCTAGAATCTTAACTACGAAAAGAAAATCTGAGCACATCTCTCCAGTTCTGATGTCACTACACTGGTTACCTGTATCATTTAGAATTGACTGTAAAATACTGCTTATGGTTTACAAAGCCTTAAATGATCTGCTCCATCCTATATCTTGAAATGCCTTTCACCTCACACTCCAAATCGTAACCTTAGATCTTCAAATGAGTGTCTGCTTATAAATTCAAGAGCTAAACTTAAAAGTAGTGGTGAGGCCACCTTCTGCTATTATGCACCTAAAATCTGAAATAGCTTACCGACATGGTGGAGCACTTTAAAAAACTGGTAAAAACTCATTATTTTAACATGGCTTTCTCATCTTCATTTTAATTTAATCCTGATATTCTGTATATGCATTTTATTATCATTATCATTCATGGTGGCTCCGAAATCTGTACTAACCTCTGCTTTATCTGCTGTTCTTTTTCCAGTTTTCTGTTTTCTGCACCACCACCACCCAATCAAAGCATCATGATGTCCTTACATTGATGGATTGAAGGCCAGAAGTCCAAATGACCATCATCAACTTATTCTTCCATGTGAAGCCTGAAAAACACGAGGACTGATTAAGATCATTTATGTTAGGTAGATTGCCTAGAGGGGCTTCCCTGACCATCTGACCTTACTTTTATTCTATGTTGATTTGTATTGCCTAGTTTTATTTTTATTTTTGTCTTTTCCTCTTTCTTCATCCTGTAAAGCACTTTGAGCTACATCATTTGTATGAAAATGTGCTATAGAAATACTGTAACTGTTGTTGCTGTTATTGTTCAGAGTGTTAGCTTTGTCCACATCCCCTTCTAACACCAGAGCCCTGGATTGCTTAAGTTAACCCTAACAAAGTCAGTTCTATCAGACTTAAAAAAGCAAATCTCCTCTGAGCCAGGCTTTATGCTGCTAGTGAGCTAGGAAACATGATGTCATTTCATCGATTAGCCCAGAGATAATCAAGGGCTTTTACCCAGCTTTCTCTTTCTTTCAAAGTCAGTGGGTCAGACATAATTGTAGCAGCCCTTGATTTAATTGAATCAACATGCAGAGAGTCTCAGACTGGTGCGTTTGTCTTTATTCACGTCTCAAACTTTACATTCTTTATTAATAGGTGGAGTGGTGGCTCTGAGGCTAGGGATCTGCACTAGCAATCGGAAGGTTGCTGGTTCAAATCCCGTAAATGCCAATATTCTGCTCTGTTGGGCCCTTGAGCAAAGCCTTTAACCTGCAATTGCTGAGTGCTTTGAGTAGTGAGAAAAGCGCTATATAAATGCAAAGAATTATGTCGTTATACCGTCATGAGCACTGTGAAAACTATAAACTAAAAAAATCTAAACATATATTTTTTAACATTTTACAAAGAAACAGAATAAATGAAAAAATGAAACAACATATAATCAACTGCGTACCTCGCAATTTTACCTTCCGTTATTTCCTCAAAGTTTCTCCATGCTTCTGGTATTCTACATAGTTACGTCCCCTACGTGTGGAATGATTTTACAGTCATTTACAATAATTTGTTTGCTGGGTGAGCTGGTTTGCGTGACCCATAATATACTGGGAAAATATCATCCTCCTCACAAGAAAATATTCTTTTTCTTTCAGTCTCTCTCTCTAATCCTCTCAGAAAAATCGCCAATGGAGTACTTAGTACCCATTAATTGCATATGGCTTTCTGTCTCCTGATGGTGCTGTTTTTTCTGCATGGGCATGTCAAGTTTTGCCCCTTTCATCTTTGCCAGTGTGCCATGTTGAACCTTGTCCCAATCCTATACTAGCCTTTTTATCTTGCCAACTTATTACATACTTTTTAGTTCAAAGTGTTTTAAATAAAATAAATTTTAAAAACAGATATTGCAAGATTAGAGTTTAGTATTAAACCAAGAAAATTAAATGGGGTAATTTGGCCAAGAGACCAAATTATTAAAGTTTTCATCGTTTAACATCACTCAGTGATCTTTTGTCATGTTGCCCTTTATAGATTTTAAAGAAAATTGCTTTAAAATGTTACAGCATTTTCCAGATACAATGCCAGAAAAGTTTAACTAGTTTGGGAATTCCATCCTAAGTGAGAAGCAGAGGTGTTGTTTTCAAAATGCATTTGACAGTTTATAAAGCATGAAAAATGCCAGAAGTCATGTGGGCCTTATTCACTGAGAAACTGATTAAATAAAAAAATAATAATTGTATTGCCTCTAAATGACATTCATCATTCTGCTAAAGTATGTTAATTCCAAGTCCAAAGGAGTTCTGGAAAGAATTAATTCTCAAGAAACATAAAATAACAATTACCTGCTTTCTTTGAAATTACAAAACAAGAGGCTATTTCATGTATTAAACTGATGAGAGTTAAAGTATTGAAACAGTGTTTTTAGTGTTAAAACATTTTATGTTTCTGAAATTCACTCTCATAGCGTAATTTCCCCATAACAGCTCACTAAGTGCAAGGTGAAGGCCAACGCCGGGTGGAACAGCAGTCTGTTTTTGGGTCCGGTCACCCACACCAGAGTCTCTTAGAGCAGTGCTTCCCAAACTCCATCCTGGGGACAACCCAGGTGGCTGCAGTTTTTTTTTCGTTCCACCCAAATACACACTCAGTGATAATAACTGATTTCATTTAATAAGCTGGTCATTTTTTCTCATCTTATTGTACATTCAGAAAAACACAACACTCTGATTTTTACGTTCACGAAACATTTACAAATATTTCTACTTTTGCTATAGCTTTACATGCTTCCCTGTCTTGTTGTTTTCCTATTATTTTCCATTTTTCTGTGTAGTCCTTCATTGTATCCAAATAAATACAATTACAATCAAGTACAGCAGACATCCAGGCAAACAACACTGAACTACTTCAGAATCACACCCACTAATTAGTAAATAAAGGATTAAATACTGGTAAAAATTGAAAAAACAATACCTTATTCTCATATAATTGCTTAATATTTTGATAAAAATTTACCAAACTTAGTCATGTAATTTCTACATTGACCCCACAACACAGAACCTGGGAAATAACAGTTAACTTAATCAGGCTAGAATTTCAATTATAAACTAAAGTTGGTTGGAACAAAAACCAACAGTCACAGTAGGATCCCAGGACAAGAGTTTGAGAACCACTTCCTTAGAGTGTAGATGTATTATGAATCAACTTACAAAAGATTTTTTAAATTTTTATTTTAATGCACAGTATGGGGCTAGAAAATATAGTTTGTGTTTTTTGTTTACAAATCGGGCAAAGACTGACAATGTTTTGCAGTCTTATTGTTTGAAGTGAGTTCCATTTAATAAGCACTAGCTTCTACTTGAAGTTTAGAAAATTAAACTGAAAAATTATTTACTTTCAAACAATATAAGCATATACTTATTTGATTCTTTCTTAAGGAGTCAAGTTAATTGGTTATCAGGAAAGCCTACTCCATCAGAAGGCAAACGAGGACACACTTGAAGAGCCATATATCCATCTATCATCCAACCCGGTATATCCTAACTACAGGGTCACGCTGCTGGACCCAATCCCAGCCAACACAGGGCGCAAGGCAGGACACAAACCCCGGGCAGGGTGCCAGCCCACCGCAGGGTGCGCACACACACCCACACCCACACACCAAGCACACACTAGTGACAATTTAGAATCGCCAATGAACCTAACCTGCATGTCTTTGGACTGTGGGAGGAAACCCACGCAGACACGGGGAAAACATGCAAACTCCATGCAGGGAGGACCCGGGAAGTGCTACCACTGCACCACCATGTCGCCACACTGGAAGATGTGGAAAAAGAGGAAGATGGCAAAATTGGATATTATCATGAAAACTCTGCTGCATCCCCTCCAGGAGGCGCTGTTGTGGAGTTCTAGCGACAGGCTCATGCCAGCATGGTGGGAAAGAAGGGCGCGGGGGGTTAGCGGCCCACGGCGGGAGGAGCAGGACAGTAGGGGGAACGAGCAAAAGACCCGCGCGGCGCGCGAGAGGAGTGGGGGAAGAGGGGAGGTAAACAGAGAGACAGAAACAGAGAGACAGAGAGATGACAGAGCGACAGAGACAGAGAGAGAAAGAGAGACAGAGAGACACACAGAGCAACAGAGAGAGACAAACACAGGACAGACAGACAGACAGGAGAGAGATGAGAGAGAGAGATATAGAGGACACACACAGACAGACGACAGAGAGAGAGAGATCGACACACAGACAGACAGACAACATAGAGAGAGAGAGAGAGAGAGACACACACAGACAGCCAGAAGAGCGAGAGAGAGACACACAGACATAAGACGACATGACAGAGCGAGAGAGATATCGAAGAGAGCGCGAAGAGACAGACAACAGACAGCCAGACATACATACACACAGCCATGAGAGAGAGATAGAGATATATATATACAGATATATAATAGATAATTATAGATATATATATATATATAGATAGATATATATATATATATAGATCTATATATATATAATATATATATAAATATATATAATACACACATTGAGGCACATATATATACATATACATATTTACATATATATACACATATATATTATTATATATCATATCTATATACATACACATATATCTATCTATATATCTATCTATATCTATATCTATATATCTATCTATCTATCTATCTATCTATCTATATATATATATATATATATAGCAAAATACCCGCGCTTCGCAGAGAAGTAGTGTGTTAAAGAGGTTATGAAAAAGAAAAGGAAACACTTTAAAAATAACGTAACATGATTGTCAATGTAATTGTGTTGTCATTGTTATGAGTGTTGCATTATATAAACATATATATAAGTAGCCCCTAACGTTGTGCCACAGCGTGTGGTTCGTTCATTTGACAGCAAGTAGATCGGTAATTACATTGCAGGCATTCGTAGTCTGATTCACAATCTGATTGTATGGGTGGTTACCTACCAGGTAACGCTTGTGGTTGGTCAGCAAGTCGGCTAACTTCTGCCACGGTGCCCTCTTTCAGTTGCGAGAATCAGATCATAGAATTGTTGAAATAGTTTAATATATATAGCAAAATCCCCACGCTTCGCAGGGCGAATATGGTATTGCAAACGGCAGCGGGAGCGTTTCTATAAACTTAATTTAAAGTTACGGTTTATACCGTGCTTTGTTTCATATTCTTTTCCTACCTTATCAATTGTGTAATGTGATTTTTGATCAGGTTTGATTCATCGAAGTGATCACTCCTGCTGCGTTCAGCTCACTTCACGTGAGCCGCTCTCTTGTGTGATGTTGCGATGTCCACGGGGTTTTATTTAATGTTAGCTAAGACCCGGCAGTTAAAAGTTTCTCGCTACAGCAATTTTAACTCTGTTACAAAGTGATCTAAACTGTCGTTTATACCCTCGTGTCTTCTCATTAAACTTGTATCTCGCGAATATGCATTGCAACGGCAGCGGCAGCGTTTGTATAAAGGTAATTTAAACTTACGGTTTACACCGTGCCCGGCAGTTAAAAGTTCTCGCTACAGCAATTTTAACTCTGTTACAAAGTGATCCAAACTCTCGTTTAATACCTCGTGTCTTCTCATTAAACCTTGTATCTCGCTAATATGGCATTGAAAACGGCAGCGGGAGCGTTTCTATAAAGTTTAATTTAAGGTTACTGGTTTACACCGTGCTTTTTTATACCTCGTGTCTTCTCATTAAACTTGTATCTCGAATATGGTATTGCAAACGGCAGCAGGAGCGTTTCTATAAACTTAATTTAAACTTACAGTTTACACCGTGCTTTTTTATACCTCGTGTCTTATGAAGATGCTTGTATGCGTCACTCACTCGCTTCTTATTGTTTTGCTGCCTTGTCAATTGTGTAATGAATGTTTTCTTCAGTGCTCTTTGGGGCTCCTCCTTCTTTTCTACGTACTGAGTTCACAGTCAGTTCATGTGATTTACGTGGGAGGTGTGATGACGCGACACGCAACTCTGTTTCCTATGGCCATCTTGCTGCCTTCCATTACAGTATATGGACAAAAAAGAGATTCCAGTTATGACTATTACGCGTAGAATTTCTAAATGAAACCTGCCTAACTTTTGTAAGTAAGCTGTAAGGAATGAGCCTGCAAATTTCAGCCTTCTACCTACACGGGAAGTTGGAGAATTAGTGATGAGTGAGTGAGTCAGTCAGTCAGTTGAGGGCTTTGCCTTTTATTAGTATAGATTTATTTATTTATCCATTGATTGGCTGTATTATTTGTCCTGTAAGTCTGTATCTTTGTTTTTAATGTTCCTACTGCTTGTATGAATCTGAATTTAACCATGGGATTAATAAAGTTTATCTAATCTAATCTAACTATTTGCTGCTCAGTTATTTAAAATCTAGATAATGTTATTATTATTCCCTTTTGAATCTGCTCTAGAATTTTGATTCTTAAATTAATTGAACAGTTGATATTTTCTCCCCTTTTATGTTTAAAACTTGTGACTACAGATTTTTATTATGGAGGTTCACCAACTGTTCTAACCTCCCCAAAAACTCTTAAATTTATACGAGGGCGAGTCAAGCTAAAGTTACAAAATGGGATTTATTAGAAAATGGAACGCACCTTAACAAAACGGATGCTGTCATTTCTCAGTGAAGTCTCCACCCTTCTCAATGCACTTGCGCTAGCTGCCTGGAAGTTCTGGGATTCCAGTAGAATAAAAGGTTTTGTCTTGTCCTCGCAACTACTCGGGCACCTGAACACTACCTGCTGAGAGGGTATCTACAGTCACTAGTGCAAGTACTGTGACATGCTGGAGACCAATGAGACGCCTGCTATTCGATTCAAGTGGTGGTAACTGCTGTCCTCAAGGAGTCCTTTGCTGCAAGACAATGTCTGCCCGTCACCCACTGCCAAGAGACACCAAGGCTTGTCTGGGAGAAACTGAAGTTTGAGGTATTGCCACATCCTCCCTATTCGCCAGATTTGGCACAGTGTGATTTCCACCTTTTTGGACTCCTTAAAAAAACATCTGGGTGGTCATCAATTCAAGATGATGTGAAGAAAGCGGGTGCATGAGTGGTTGTGAGGACAAGACAGAAACCTTTTAATCTGCTGGGAATCCCGGCACTTCCAGGCAGGTGGTGCAAATGTATTGAGAAGTGTGGAGACTATTTTGAGAAATGACAGCATCTGTTTTGTTAAGGGTTGTTTCATTTTCTAACAAATCCCATTTTGTAACTTTAGCTTGACTCCTCCTCATAGCAACAGCAATATATTGACTAGTGTAACTGTGGACTGTCAACCACTGCAATCGTAGTGACCACTATACTTGTAGCAATAGCCCATTCACAGTTTTGTCTTCACTATACAGCTTACAACAAAACACTTTATGTAAAGAAAATAATTTAAAATCAGAAATTTGATTATACTGCCCTGGAAACGTAATATCTTCCTGGAGGAGAGATTTTCAGCTCCTTTGAAACAACTGCTAGAATTTCATTTATTGATAAAATAGTAATCATTCTGGGAGCACCTTCTAGTTTTTAACCCAAAAGTCATACTAGTCTTTTGTATTTCTTCAGCAGTTTCTCACACATTTCTGCACTTGTTAGTTTCAATTACTTACTACTGCAAACCATTAACATGTAAAGTGCAGAACTAACAAAAACAAAGTGACACTTTCCAACTTCTGTTGAACTTAATATATCTCTTTTATGTTGCACTTTAGAAAGATCCTTTAACAATACACTTACCTGTTCTCTCTGTAAAGGTTTTTGATTTAAGATTTTATATTATGAAGTTAGAAGAATAAATCCTTTCTCTTTATAATTGTGGGCAAAGAAGCCTAGATTCATTAGAGAAATTTTTAATTTCACAACCAAAGACCTACCAAAACATGAGGTCATAAATAAGATAATGAATAGATTTTACATACATTTCAAATAACTCCAAGAACACCTCACTAGTGAAGCTTAACACTGGTCAACAAGCATTTTGCTACTGGGATTCTTTCATCTGTACTTTAACAAATTTCACTTGCTGACTCAAAATCTGAAAACCGTTTTAGTCCAGCACGTCCCATTTTTTTGTTATGATGTTCCAGGTCTTGGACAACTAGGGTGACTGGACAGTAAAGGCGATGCATTTCAGCATTTAAGAAATAAGTTTGGTCTCAAGAAAATGAAGCCAAAATTAAGGAAGGTGTTTTTGTTGGCCCTGAAATCCGTGAACTGATGCTTGATGATGAGTTCAAAAGGAAACTGAAGCCAACTGAATCAGCACCCTCATTCGTGCAGGTTGTCCAGAATTTTCTTGACAAGCACAGAGCAGAGAATTATACTGAGCTTGTGTAGAATATGCTGAAAGTATATTAGCTTACAGGAGCCAGAATGTCACTGAAGACGCATTTTTTCCATTCCCATCTCAACTTTTTTCCACCAAATCTAAGCAATGTCAGAGATGAGCACAGGGAAAGATTTCATCAAGATACAAAGGTGATGGAAAACTGATATCAGGGAAAATTCACTCCGAGCATATTGGGTGACTACTGTTGGTTCTTGCAAAGAGAGACAAATGTGCAGTACAAGCGCAAAAGCAAGTGCCTCCAACATTTTTGGGCACACTGACCTCACTTTTATATTGAGGTAAATTGACATAAATATACTTTAACGTGTCTCTGGGATCGTCTTCTGGTTTGCTTTCAGAATAAACACATCAAAACAGTTTTTGGTGGGAAATAGTCCAAACTTCAGATATCGTGTTGATATATTATAGTGATATTCAAAAGTGTCAAAATGTCAATGATGTGTATTTGAAAAACCTGACGTGCATATATGAAATCAGTGTAAAAAATATTTTTTTGTAGACCAGTGATATTTGCGGTATCCTAATAGTCATTGTCACCTAAGGGCGTCATTACTTCCAGTACATTTGAACTTGAACACTGGTGACATTTGGCACACTGTACATAACAAACCAACGTATGGAACAAGAAGTGTATATAAAATAAAAATAAAAAAGGTACGTTTAACTAACATAAAAAACTTTATGTAAATTTTGGCCCTTTCTGACTAATTTATGGAATTTACATTTTCTCCCTTACCCTTTCAGGTTTGTTCCTTGGCCTATAGTTACTACTAGAAGTTGAATATGTGTAGCAAAGCTCCTTTTGTTTGAATGTGTTTGTGGGGGTTTGGGGGTTAATGTGCTATTCAAAAGACTGACGTGAATGGATTAGAATGTTTAACCTTTTGAATTGATAAAATGTTGAATTTCTTCAATAGCTCATATTCAGTAGTTACTTGTCCAAATGGGAAATTGGAGAACATATCTTAAGAAGCTTGCAGCTCTAAGTAGGCTCTGCATAAATGAGTTTGTGTGTAATTGTGAATGTTTCTTGGAAAGCTGCTTTTATATACTCCTGTGCTAGAGGTATGTACTGTATATACATGAAGCAAAGGATCATGGTAAGGGGAACTTTTTCAAAATTAGGTGATGTTAAATGTGATGCCCCTCAGGATCAGTGTTTGGGGCCACTTCTCTTTTTGATATACATAAATGATTTTGACAAGAATATAATCAGCAAGCTAGTTCAGTTTACAGATGATGCCAAACTTAGTGGAAGGGCAGATAATGTAGAATTGCTACTGAGCAACATGTGATTTCTGGCAGGTAAAATCTAATGTAAGGTACTACGTGTAGGAAATAGAAATGCTAGATTTGAATATGCAATGGAAGGTCTGAAACTTTAAAGTACCAAGTGTGCGAAGGATCTAGAAGTCACAGAGGACTCCTTATTAACTACATCAAGACAGTGTACAGAGGCGATTAAGAAAACAAATAGGATGCTGGGTTATATGTGACAGTGTGTAAGTCAAAGGAGGTTATGATCAAGTTATATAACGCACTAGTGGGGTCTCACCTGGAGTACTGTGTACAGTACATTTTTATTCTCCAGGCTACAAAAAGGCCTACAGCACCACAGGAAGTCCAGTGGAGAGCGACCAGGCTGATTTCAGGACCGGAAGATATGAACTTGGAGGAGGGAGTGAAGTTTTCAGTTGAGGCAAATGGAGATGAAGAGGTGTAATGATTAAAGTGTTTAAAGTTATGAAAGGAATTAGTACAGTGATTTCCAGTTGTTGCTTTAAAGTACATTTACAACAAGAATATAGGAAGCTTCCTAATGGCAGATTTCAGACAAATGTTAGAAAGCGTTTCTTCATGCAAAGAACCACAGTCACATGAAATAAATAATTTAGGGACCTTCTTATCTCAATTGTTTTTAGCCAATCTAGGTGAATAGGGTGAACAAACTTATTGGGCTGAATGATATGTTTCTTGCCACAACTGTTCTATATGATAAATGCTCTGTGACTCTGTAATGGAGAGACCAAATCCAATAAATTGAAGAATGGTCATCAAGGAAAAAAAACATTTATCACAAGAAAATAGTGATACTCAATAATCTATTTCATTAGTATTAAAAACAAAACACAATCCACAGATTTTTCTGTGCCATGAAATGAAGATTTTGGAGATATATACCTCTAACCATAAGGCGGCAGCACAGTGGTGCAATGGTAATGCTGCTGCCTCGCAGTATGGAGACCAGGGTTTGAGTCCCAGATCCTCCCTGTGTAGAGGTTGCATGTTTTCTCTGTGTCTCCATGGGTTTTCTCCAGGTGCTCTGGTTTCCTACTGCTGCCCAAAGATATGCAGGTTAGGTGAATTGGACATACTAAATTAGCCCATGTGTGTGTGTGTTTGGTGTATGCGTTCGCCTTGCGATGGTCTGGCATAGGCGCCAGCAGTCCCTGCAACCCTGCCCAGGGCTAAGCTGCTTGACCACTACACATATGAGTCTTATGACAGATGTAATTTTCTGCTATAGAGAAATGAATAGACAGGCAGTGCAGTGTAGTGGTTAAGACTTTCAACTGAGGTTGTGGTTTCAAATTCGGGCTTCTGACACTCACTGTGTGACCACGAGCAAGTAACTTCAACTGCATGAGCTCCAATTGGAAAACTAAAGAAATGTAAACAATTGTCTCTCTCAATGTTGTAAGTTGCCCTGGATAAAGGTGTCCGCCAAATAAATAAATGTAAAACTAATTTCTATTGGTTTACGAAGGTAGACTCAAAAGTAACTATTTTTTTTTTAAAATTGTATATTTCTCTGAACATTTCCAAAATGTAATCACCCTCAAAATACTTTCCCTGAGACACAATACACTTGTCCCACCACTTTTCCATTGTTCAAAACTGTTCTGAAACTGAAATGTTAGTCTTCGGTGCCTCCGTCGTTTGCTTCTTGACCTCCTCTACATCCTGAAAATGCTTTCCTTTTCCTTTAAGGTCCCTCTTCATTCTTGGAAATAAGAAAAAAATCACAGGGTGTAAGGTCCAGGGAGTGGGGGAGGTGGTGGTGGGGGGGGGGGGGGGAGGGTTTGGGGGATTGGGGTGGACTGCTGTCCTCCCATTGGGAGTGTTGTCGTGATGCAGAAGCCACTCACCTGAGTGCACTGCATCACGCAATCGCTTGAGCACTTTAAGGTAAAAACACTTGCCTGGCTCAAAGCTTCTTCTTTGAAAGCCTCTCGAAGAATTGTGACAGCTTCTGCTGCTGTTTCCCCAAAAGGAAACAGAACCTGATGTAAACAAATGTTATTCTTTCGAGTCTGCCAACACAAAATCAACGAAGACGGTAACAGAGGCTCAAGAAAAAAATTCACACTGACCTTACAGACCATTCCCCAAGGACACTGCTTGGACAAATGAAGCAGAGGGCAGTCTGGTATGTGCACCTAGCAAACGTTGGAACTAATGCACCTCTAGCCTCCTGAAAAAAAATTCTGGTTATTTTTGGGTCCCCACTCATATACTAGATTTACTGCAAATGACCCCAGATTAGCATCTGGAAGACTTTAAAGTAAAAGTGGCATAATAATGTGCAGCAGAGTTCTACCAGGCATGAAGTGCAGCTTAATGTTTCAGTAACACAGCTCTCTATTATAAAAAAAAATCTTGCGATTTTTAGAAGAGAGATCTTTTGAAGAGAGACAGAGAGACACTTTCACATCCCGCAAAAGTCACATCATACTTACAACCTTTAGAAGCAAGACCTGTGATACACTTGCAGAGCAGGTTAAAGATAATGGAAGTAGGAAAATTTGAAAGTCTCAAAAAAAGGAGAGTAAAGATTACATTAGCGCAAACAAATGGAAAATATTACTCGGTGAAATAACGGAACAGCAAAAAGAGATTGCATAGTGTTTGAGGATATCTGGGGGAGAAGAGAGACAAGGCAATGAGACAAAAGGACAGCTGCTATACAGGCTTTTAAACGTTCGAAGCACCGCACAAAGTGCAGATCATGTGACACGGCAGCAGCAGCAAGCCAGCAGCTGATCAAGCAAAGAGGAGGTAAAAAAACCAACTGTTATATGTTTCCCATTGTATCACCATTTAAGAGGGGTTTCGGAGGAGCGGCCGTGTCTCCTTGGGGTGCGTTCAGGCCCCCTTTTCACAACGGCGCGTAGTGTTGGCGGTGGTGGGGAAGGGTTGGCGAGTGAACGGATTACATCGAGGAAAGTAAGCACCCAGCAACCAGTACATCTGACCATTGTACATCTAAGTGCATAGACTGTTTATGGAGATTATTTTTAAACTGTTTCTAATTCCAAAACTTTAGGTTACAAGTTATAGGGAAAGACCTTATCTTTTCTACCTAGGACAACAGAGACGACATGAAATCTGATAGAAGTATTTTAGATTATGAAAAGAATAATAAGGGATTGTGAAAATATACTGTTCAGTGTGAAATTATCAGCACAACTGGAAGCTAGTTAAGAGTAAATTTATACAAATGTTAGGACACACTGCATAATGGTGTGGTTAGATCAAGCATTGTGCCTTTAACTATGAAGCCACTGTTATTATAGCATTAATTGGTAACATATTTTAGACAGAATGGCCTAGTCCTATCGAAGCTTTATTTATGTTCTGAGTTTATTATTTTCTTAGATTCCTGCAGTAAATACTGTTTTTTAAAACCATACTAAAAAAAGCAAACAGAGCTGAAAAATGATTAATTATTTTAATTTGTTTACGTCAATACTGAAAGGCCTAACAGGAGCACAATGTTGCTGACAGTAGCGCTTCCTCACAGCCTGGTTTTGTGTTTAGCCAACAAGAGATCAAAACAAATTGTAAAATATCTCATGTCTGAATAGAATTCAACAGTGCCTCATAAATCAAATGCCATGCCAGGCTTATGCGATCATTTTTCTCCCATATGGTGTAAATCCTAGGCTCATTTTGTGAGTATTCTAATTGCCTAACCTGTCTTGTAGTAAGACAGAGAAAAGAAGCCAAATGAACACTGTCACGTTGTCTTCCAAGTGCGTGGAGATTATAACCAGGTGTCAGCAAATATTAATCATTGTTTCTAGCTTATACAAATTTAAATTAAAAAGGTGTCAGGTTACTTGGCTAAATAGATAGAAAGTTCTGAGAGAACATAGCCCATTACAGAAAAAAACAGCACCAGCTAGGAGCTCTTAACAGTATCTAGACTTTATACCTCCTTCTTTCCTGAACCACCAAACTGAGTAGCAAAATACAAGCTGCAAAAGAAAAAGTGGTCTGGTGCACTCGTTCTGCTGGCAGTCAAAAGTTCTTCTTGTGATAGAGGAATGGGCAGCTGCTTTTCTGGGAGTCGGGGCAAGTGTGGGTTTAAAGTTTTCTATAACAAACTACTACTGAATAAAACTTCTCTGCAGAATGGAGGAACCTTGATGCCTGAAATGTGCTGATCTCTAGATACTGCATTTTAATTACATTATAGATTTGTGTTCAGGTCAGGAAGGAGGAGAGAAGGTTAGGAGCACGCGCTGATACAGCGCATTGCTGCACCCACCACATGATAAACCAACTCAGAATCCCAGATTAGAACCTGGGTGCAGCCATGCAATGGGTGACACCTCAGCACCATACCACTTCAGATGGAATGGAGCTGGTGTGAGGTTTTTTATGACGGCTGGAGTGCCAATTCTGCCACCAACACCCAGGATATTCCCTTCAGGTTGGAAGGCCTACATGCAGGGCTGGATGCAGATTAACGTCATACCCAGGATGGAGCAATTTCAGAATGGCTACAAAAAGTTTTCTCTACTTGATTATTTGAAAAAAAAATCCAAAAAGATGTTTGAGACCTTTCAAATTCACCAATTTCCAATATAGCTTCACTTCTTCTTAATACACTTATACTAAATTTTGCAACCTTCCGAATTCCTTTAAAACTCAATAATGCCAAGTGCTTGGAACTCAATAATGTCATTGGCTGACACATGAGTATAATCCTGACTAATGCCTAGGTGTAATATGATTTCCTACATTTTTCTTCTGTTGATAAGAAAGATGGCTCTAGCTTCTTCTAGAACTGGACAAATATTGCTTGAGGGAGATGTGGTGCCCTGGTTGAAAACCTAACAATATTTCAGTGTGTTTTTTATATGAATGCTACTGGTACCAAAGACTGTGTTTGTTCTCCAAATGGGCAAAGTGATAGCAATTTGGATTAAGGCAAGATTAGATATATGATTAGATTAATATGTATGTTATTACAGCATGTTTGGGGACTAGCGTTTCACTTCATAAAAACTCAGCAAAATACACTTTATTGACTCTGGAATAAAAGAGTTTTAGTTCCAGTCTGGAAACTTGGCTTTCAAGCAGGATGGACCCCAAAACCACCAGTAACCAAATCAGTGAGGCCGAGGTACGGCTTCTTGCCCACTTCTGTACATGTCAATACCATTACACAGTCCCCCCTCAATGTGTGGGAATTTATGCAGATGGCGCTCCGTCAATGGTTGGTTCAATGAAAGGATTTGTATCTTTAGTGGTGAAAGAAAACAGTGATATCATTAATAACATATTGCTTTCTCCGTCATAAAGTGCTGGTTGGGAAAACAGAAAGTAATGAATTGAAAAATGTGCTAGACACAGTTATAAAAATGATTAAGTATAATAAAAGTACAACTCTTAATTCACATCTGTTTGCCAAGTTTGGGGAAAGCATGTTAATCTTCTTCTTCTCTAGGAAGCAAGAAGCGAATCTATAAAAGACAATGTGTTGTCACACGTGCTTGAACTGTAGGATGAGGTATTTGTTACTCTTCAGAAGTAAGAAGAATTCTGCATGTCACTTGCTCATTGGTATCAAGCTCTTCTAACTTCAATTTCATAGAGAAATTTAAATTATTACTTGAAACACATAATGATAACAGTTTGAAATTTAAACAAAGAGAAAAAAGTGTTTATTGAGAAATTATGGATAGAAATAAAGAATAAATATCCTCATAAAGAGATAAAAACTCAATTTTTAAATCATATGTGGATGAATTAGGATTTTCTGCATTACAAGCTTAAAAGCCAACAAAGAGAGAAAGGCTACAAAAGACTGAAAAAGTAACGAGAGAGCATGTCATTCTGGTATTCTATGAATGATGTCAGGTCTGAATATCTTATTGAAAAGTTACAGTCATACACCTGGTTAGTCTGTTTTGTTTATTTTATGGTTACCTATAGTCAATGTATATGTATTGTCCCTAAAGACTTAATAAAATACTGGGTAGTGGAAATATTGGGAAATGGTGCCACAAATTTACTAATATTTCTAGAGAGGACGCATTGCATTAAATGAACTGAAAGATGATCCCAATATTATGGTATTACCAGCTGATAAAGGAGGTGCAGTTGTGGTGACAGATATGTCTCTTTATGTAGGACAAGGGCTCAGACAATTAAGTGATTCCTCGTGTTATGAACTTCTTAAGGGAGACCCTACTCCTTACATTTCTTCTCTTAATAACTCTGTGATCCAACAAGGAATTATCTCTGATACTATCACACAAACACATGCTAATTTCTTTTGGAACCCCTATCCATGTATCCATTTCCTGCTTTATATTTGTTACCCAAAATACATAACAATCATGAGAATCCTCCTGGTTGACCAATAGTCTCCGCTGTGAATTCTATCATATAACCGCTTACTCAAATCATTGACTTCTACATTTCACCATATGTGCCATTATCACGCTCTTACGATAAAGATTCTACTCTTTTTGTTTGTCTTTTACAGGATCACATACTGTACATGAGGATGGCTTTATTATAGCTACCATGTATATCACTTCATTGTATATCAATATCCCGCAGGATGCCGCTCTGCATACCATTCAGACTACTTTATTACGCTTTTCAGCTTATCACAAGAATTTAATTGATTTTATTGGACAACTTTCCCAGATTGTGTTAGGTTGGAACTTTTTTGATTTTAATAGTAAATTTGATCACCAGCATAAAGGAGTTGCGATGGGAGCTGCCTTTAGCTCCAGCATTGCTAATTTATATATGTCAGCCTTTGAGGAAGAATTTATTTTTGCCTCTAGTAATCCTTTCATTGATTTATTAGGGATTTGGCTTCTTTACATTGACAACATTTTTTTGATTTGGTCCGGTAATGTGGCTAGTCTGGAAGCCTTTTTTTTACTATGTTAATAACTGTAAGCCCAAGTTGTCTTTTACACTTAATTATAGTGATAGATCTACTTCATTTTTGGATGTTAACATTTATATTTGTAATAATTCTTTTCATTTGTCATTGTACCATAAACCTACGGATTGTAATACTTTATTACATTCTTCAAGCTTTCATCCTAGATCTTTAATTAATAATTAACCTGTTTCACAGTTTTTCCCTATTCAAAGTATTTGTTCAGATTGGGAGGATATCCTCATTCATGCAAGGGTTATGAAATGCTGTTTTTTGTCCAGATGATATTTGAAATTCCATGTTAAGGTGGCATTAAGTGTGCTTTACACCAACAGGGAATTGTTACTTACATCAAAGGAGATATCTGTATAGACCAGGGGTCCCTCAATCACGGTCATAGAGGGTCGCAGTGGCTGCAGGTTTTTGTTCCAACCCAGTTGCTTAATAAGGAGCACTTATTGCTCAAGTAACATGTCTGCTTCACTTTAGTCGTCTCGCTCATTAAGATTTTGAACCCTTATTCCTTATTTTAGTCTTTAACAGCTGTATTCTAGGTTTTTAAGTAATAAGATGCAAATTACAAAAGAGACCAGCATTTCTCCATTTAGCTTGTTACCATTTGCACCTGTGTGTATTTATCATGCACTATTGGGTTTAATTAAATACTTGGAAAGAAAGTGAAGAGAAAAAAAGTGAAGGACTGAGAATTAGTTATCCATTTTAGCCTTCAAATTATTTTGATTATATTCTTAGAAAGCGGAAGAAAATCCAGGATATGAGAATTACTTGACATAGCAGAGTTAAAGCACTAACAAGCCATGAAATTAAATTATTAGCAAGAATTGCTTTCTAATTAAGCAACCGGGCTAGAACAAAAACCTGCAGCCACTGCAACCTTCCAGGACTGTGATTGAGGACCCCTGGTATAGACGAACATGATAGTGTATAATCTTACGACTCCTATTTCACTAATCAGATCAACCATATTATTTTAAAACATTGACATATGTTGAGTTTCAGGAATTTTGTTACCCTTAATCATAAAGTTTCTGATCTTTGGTTTACCATTCTCAAAATTGTTAAGCCACACCTCCCTCGGGTTAACTTTGATAACTTGTTATTACACAGGGAAGCACATTGGATTTACCAGTTAAATACTTTACACCCCTCTGGCTTAAACAAATCACTTGACTGGATGTGGTTTTTGCAATATAACCCTGAGCTTCTGCTTTCTTCTACTTGTCTCTCCCATTTAGATAGTTGCTGGCCTTTTGAGTTACATGATGTGTTGAGGAAAAACTGTTTTTCAGTTTTTTAGTACTTATACTTGCTATGGTTTATTATATGTGATGGTGTGTATACCCCTTTCCTTAGTCTTATTTGAGCCGTTTATAAGGACTTGGGATAAGAGTGTTTCAACTCGTATTTTGAACATGGATGAGGTAAGAGGTAACTCCTATTTAGTTATTTTTTTAAGTGTTTATTTTTTGGTTGTATCTTTGATTACCATTTTTATATGTATTTTTATTTTTATACAGTTGTCATTTTGGGGAAATTAAGTTACTGTGGACCTACATCGGTGAACACCTGCTAATGTATAATAGGTAGTTATCCTTTCAATAGCATGGTTGGAGGTATATAATGGAATTGTTATATCTTCAATGGTTGATTATATTATTCTTTTCATTTTTTCTACTTGGTTGATGGGCCCTGAAGAAGAGGGGATTCCTCGAAATGCATCAGCCATATTTATTCAGTACATCTTTATTATATATTGGCTCCATGTGTGGCTCACAATGTTTATTTAATGTTGACTCTTATTATTTGCTAGGTGATCTTTTTCATCACATTTATTTTGTGTAATATGTCCTGATTCTGTACATGTTTTTGCTTATTGGTATGCAATTTGTATCTTGTCCCCTGGTTTATGTAAATATATGATTTTTCCATATTGGGTTGTACATGTCCTTGGCTTTTTACCCAGCATGTTCTCCATTCTGGACAGTAGGATGTCATGTCTGACAGTGTCAAATGCTGCACTGAGGTCTAACAGAATTAATATGCTGGTTTGTCCAGAGTCTGCTGCCATAAGCAAATCATTGGTTACCCGTAGCAGAGCAGTTTCACAGCTGTGCCGCGCCATTGTGTTTTTTGGCCTTTCAAACCTTTCAGATGATGCCCTAGTTATTTTTAAACTCAAAGAAATGACTACTAAAAATTTAAGATGCAAGTGAGATCATGACACCAATCATGACGAGCAAAAACAACTCCAAGACAAAATGGCATAGTGAATTCCTGCCATATAAATATTATATTTGCAATCTAGGAATAAATGTTATTATCTCTATTTTTTTTTTTCAATAATTTGGATCATGATGAGTGGAAGTTTATCAGCTCATTGACTGACTGTTGGAATTTTTTTAGAAGGCACCCTTTAAACCTCCATCACTCATCAAGATATGAATAAATATGGCTATCTATCTATCTATCTATCTATCTATCTATCTATCTATCTATCTATCTATCTATCTATCTATCTATCTATCTATCTATCTATCTATCTATCTATCTATCTATCTATCTATCTATCTATCTATCTATCTAAATATTTACTTTTTCTTTTAACACTCCACTGTTTTTTTTGTTCCTGCCACTTTCTGTCTTGCTAAACCCATTACTTTCTCACTCAGCTACATAGATTTTCACTGAAGCTTTTCGTTTTTGCATTATAACTCTATAGCTTTAGACCTCATTGTTCCAACTCTGTTGAATTGTACTTTCTCTTGTTATCACCTTTTACTTTAACTGTTAATTTTTTGGCAATACAGTATATTACTGTAATTTAACTATTTAGTTTTGCACTACTCAATATTTCCTTTGGCATCCAAGTTAATTGCCTCATCCTCTTTTATCCTATACATAAAGCTGCCCAGCACCTGTGTTCTGTAGCAGAGGGTTTGTAAAAAGCAGCACTTAGTTCTGCCAAAGTCATTTAATAGTATAGCTTTAGCAATAGACAGAAGAATAAGGTGTTCCTAAATAATACTGAGGGATGCTTGAGTCATTCTGACTCCTACGGTACTGTAGATGCAATAAGACTTAAGCGTTGCTATTTCTATTATCGTCGTATGATAGTACGGCAGATTTGTTTAGTCCAGGCCCCAAAGAGCCTGTACTGCATTTACAGTAAGCGATGTCTGAGGAAAGGTCTGCCCAGCATTTCTATTGAATCATGCAATCCAATCATTTAGCACTAATAGGTTTTCTCAACTTTTTAAAACATTCATCTCATTACTGCCTTTGATCATCACAAACGGTTACTTAATATTTTAAGAAGTTCCATATTTGTTAGTATTACCTTCTATTTTATTAGAGAGCTCTCAGAAAACATTTACAGTTTATTGCCATATTAGGAAATAGTTCAGCTAATTGTGTAGGAGCACATTAAGTTCCTGCACATAATCACAGCAGCAAACCAATTATCTTTTCAGTATAGATAATAGGCCACTCACCAGTGAATCAAAAAAATATGTTTTGTAAGGATTTAGTGTCCCTCACATATGACACAATCTCAGTGGTGCTCAAAGAGTGACATGAAACAGGCAGCTTCCAGATCTCCATTTCTGTGAAACTGTGTCCAATTCCTGTGATTTTGGCAATAAATAATTTCTTTTTTTATCCCCATCCTTTCAAAAAGCATGATTCTCTTAGCAAGTTTTAATGCCCAGTTGGAAGAATCTTGATTTTATTCAATCCATCTGTTACTAAAATAAAAACATTAGTAAAAGCTGGATGCTTATGATGAAATAAAAGTATAAAAATATATCAACCTGAAAGATGCATACTGCCAATGCTATTAATAGAAAAAGCAAGTTGTCAGTTCAATAGTTGAATTGCCAAAGTTATATAGAGAGTGTGACCCAGATGGGAGCACTCGGGAGCAGACTTTGTACCCAGAAAGAAACCAGCACAGTCCAGGAGCCTCATATATAAAACCTTGCAAGATTCCATGCTAAACTTTTGCTTATGCTAGAAAGGCAAAACACAAAAAAAAATTTGGATTTATACAACGGTACATATGCCAGGTCCCACAGCAACTTCCTTTATACAACTCAGATCAGATTAAAACTATGTGTTTGTGCGCACGCTTTTAGCTGCTTCCTGTCATCTGCCACCAGTAACCATATATGGTATAAAAAATGCCCCTTTTGAATATTCACGACCTAATCACCATAAAAATTTGACCATGTTCTGCGAGTGACGTCTTTACTTTCAAACCATGGAAAAATGCAAAAAATGTAACTTTGGGAATTGGCCTGAAACCCCCCAATGGATACACTATGTTACTAAAATAATTTTCAAATGAAGGGTATTTTTTTCTCAGTTTTTAAGGCCACAGTTAATATAAATACGTTGATCAATGAATTAAGTGCACAGTGACACAGAAGTAGTGATGCAGCCTCTGTTGTGGAAAAAAGTTTCCTGAATCTTCAGAGAAGGCAGTGGAGTGAGCAATCAAACAATTCATGTTTTTATACTTTTTTCTAATTATATCACTTTATATAATACATCACATCATCTGACTCTTAATATGCAGAACTTTATGACCTCCTCCAATCAACTAAAGCCACCAGTAATTACTGACTCATGTCAATTCTCTCATTGTTCTGAACACTGCTTCACTAAGAGGGGTGTTTTGTGGATTGTCTTGTTGATATTAGCACTGTTTCACAGGAGGCGTGTATGGGCTTCACCATCAGTTTATCTCTGATTTTTGGAGGGGAGTTTCTTACTCGTTTATTTCATTCTAACCTTGGAAAATTACATGGGTAGCTTCTCTAAGACCAGGTAGAGTCCTCTTGAGCTTTCAGCTTTAAGTTACGTTTAGTTAATCCTTAAATTATTTTCCTTATGTTTAACAAATTGTTCTGTTACAGCTTCTTATATATGTAGTTGTAATAATATTTAAAACATTATTACATATATTAACCAAAATTTCCATACCTCATAATAAGGAGTATAGCGTTTGCATCCTGGGTGCTGCTTGCATGGAATTTGCATGTGGCTCTCTGTACGTATGCTCTAGTTTTCACCCACTGTCCAAAGGCATGCAGGCTATGTGAATTGCCAATGCTAGAGCATCCCCAGATGTATGTATGTGTGTGTGGGTATGTGTGTTTGTTTGTCTGTGCATCCATGTTTCCATCCGTTTGCTATGTTTCTCTAATATGCCATTTGGTATGGAATTTGTAAAAGCAGTGCTACTGTTTGTGATATGCCGTCTTTTGGAATGAAAAATGTAGTGCTAGTGCATTACAAAATATATTCCTGTAGATGGTGCACTGCAAACGTTAACGCTGAATACACCAAGGTCTACGTTGATTACTTAGATTTCAACCCATCTTAGATGGGTAGCACAACTAATGTTATAATAAAATGATTATATAACAGCATTATGAATTACAAAAGGCGTACAGGTCTTTGAATGAAACACAGTGTTAAACATTCTCTACATCAAAACCTGGCAAGGAATGACCAATGAAAATGGTTTGTGATGGAATGTCACCAACAAAAAGCTCCTCCCACAAACATCCAGCTCCTCCCAATTCTGTAGGCTGCAGCAAGGACAGGCTCCCCTAAGAAGGGAAGGAGGAATAAATACTCTAGACAGGCAAGAAGGTGGGGGGCACTCTTTCACTCTCCTTCTGCTTTGCTGGTGGCACACTATACTTTCCTTCATGCCATTTCACCGCTTCATATTAAACAGAGTTTTGAGAACAGGAGCTGAGTCTGCTGAGGTTTGCTTCGCTCAGTGGCTCGCCTCCCTCTTTGTGAAGGTTCCAAAAAAAGATGTCAAAGCTGCTCACCAGAGGAAGAAAAGAGATAGATAACTGTAAAAGGAAAAGAAGCACTATTAAATACATTTAAATGTTTTGTACACCCAGTAGGTGATCTGTTCGCATGAGAATTTTTTTTTTGTGTGACACCTACTGGGCTCCATAGGCTTTGCAAGAAAAAATCGACAATATTTCTTTTGCAGTTGTGTGGCTAACTTTATTTCAAACAGATCCAGGGACAACATGACTTACATTTGTTTATTTAACAGCGATACATTTCCTGTGGCATTTATTTATTTAGACAGTATTTTGATGTCGATTTGAAAGCTTTCTAGAATGAATATTTGAATCATTGAAATTACATGTGGGTGAATAACCATGTAAGAGAAGGGAAGGACGCGATATGATGAACTGTATAATCTACCTTAATTAAAGAACAAGTGTTTGTGTGTGTGTGTACCCTGTGATGGGCTAATGCTCTGTTCAGGCGTTGTTCATGCCTATACCCGTTGCTTGCTAGGATAAGCTCCAGCAGCCAGCTACCCACTGCCCTGGATAAGTGGGTTTAGAGAATGAATGAATACAGTAAATGAATATTAGAATCTGAGCTGCCCTAAGCAACTCTCACATGCACATTGCCAATCCTTAAAACAGATGCAGAAATACTCTTTACGGCTAAAATTACAGGATAGTAGGTTATTTCACCTTGATATATTTTTGTTTAAGTATTGATGCTTTAACCTTAATTTTAGTATAAATCAGTATAAATCTTAAAACATGTGAATCCAATATATTTTCTATTTGTTATTACCTACTTCTGTAATAGCAGGCACAGCACTGACCTTTGCAACAATAATTGATAAAGAACTGCACAAACAGATACTATAAAGGGGAATTTAGAAGATGTGGTGAAACCTGCTTGCTTGATGTGTAATGAACTTTGATAGAATCATGCCATTGCATGGCATCGCATGATGATGAAGAGCATATAAAAGTGATGGAACTCAGGGAAAGGGGCAGATACACCTTGGCATACACCGTCTTTCCACTGTCTGTCTAATTCTGCTTATAGAATTAAACATAAATTCTTGAATTTGTCACTTAAATTATTAGATTTCTTTCACATTGTCTACAGCATTTTCTTCTGTTACATGTATGAAAGAATTCTGTCAGCAAACAGATCCTCCACAGGGAGCAACTTCTGGAAAGGATTTAGGGGTATATGTTGACACAATATTTTCATCAACTAAGCAATAAACTGAAGCAATTAAAAAGGTAAATGAAATGTTAGGTTATATAATAAACACTGTTTAATTTAAGACAAGGGAAGTTATGCTCAGTAAGACAGCATCTGGAATATTGTGCGCAGCTCTGGTCACCAAAGTACAATAAAGACCTAGCAACCTTGAAGCTGTGCAGAGGAGAGAAACAAAGAGCATCCCAGGACTTAAGGACACGTCCTACTCTGACAGAATTAAACCTGTTTAGTCACAGAGAAGACTGTATGGGGACCTAATCCAGGTATTAAAAAACCTCAAAGGCAATGAAAACAACATTCTTTCAGGTTCATGATGAATCACATACTCAAGGATATCAGTGGAAATTATGGAGAAATGCATTTAAAACTGAAGCCAGGAAGCACTTCTTTACACAAAGAGTTGTGGGACTCTGGAACAAATTACCGAGACATGGAGTTGAAGCAGAAACCTTGACAACCTTAAAGAAGAATCTGGATGAGATATTTGGACAGTTTAGCTATTAGCTAAACGAACAGGCTTGATAGACTGAATGTCTCATCTCGTTTGTCAAATTTCTTATATGTATATTCTTATGGTATAATCCAGTAAGACATACAAAATAGGCGCAAAACTTTTTTTTTTCTTTCTTTTATGCCTGATAAGTTACTTTATTTATTTATTTTTGTTTTATTCTGTAGCAAAGGTTTAGTGCCTTCACACAAAACAGAGTGGTATTCAGAAAAAGAAGTGCCATTGTCTATTAGCTCTCTAACTCACAATCATTTATGACGAGAGAACTACATGTGGGGAAGCAAACAAGAATTCGGAAGCACAGGGAATCTTCATTATGGGACAAAAATAATTATTGAGAATGTTGGAGACAAAACCTCACATTCAAGGGTGAAACTTTGCAACAGATCAGCTGATAATGCACGTATACATAGCTAAGAGCCAATAGTCATGAAAGACACAAAAGATAGCACAGTTCTTGTTGAGGTGGCAAGCTATGCAGTGGAACTGGTATCAAGTGGCCATGCTTGGTTGAAACTTGGTCAGCTATGTAGAAGGACAAGAACAAAGCACTGTAACTTCTGCGAAAGGTGATTGTCTGGCCGTATAGACAAATGTGACGCGACATCTGCTGGCTTGGATGGGGGTTAACAGGCAGCAGAAAAATACATGGTGGCTTAACATATTTACTGATGTCTGACAAATGGACAGATAGATGTCCCTTTGGTTAGCTAACAAAAACTGACTGCAGTTTGTATAGCAGTTTGTATGTGTTTGCATAGCAGGGTACTGATACGCTCCCTAACCCTGCTCGGTCCACTGCCACTAGCCCCACCAACACCCTGTAACATAGCTGTGACTCTCCCTGGTCTGAAGCATCCTTTGCCCTGCATTTCCTCCCTGTCTTCTCCTGAATGTTGGCTTTAAAGACTTTCGGGTCACTGGACTTTCTGTACTGCAGCACCTCTCTCGCACGAGTAACTGTAAACTCCACACCCAAGGTCCTGATGGGGAGTCTCAGCTTCTTCTTATTCCTGTAAAATGTGATGCTTCTCCAGCTTCGTGACAGGCCTAGCCACAAGTGGAGGTGATGACTAATCCTCCTCTGAAAGCCCTCGATAATGGACTGTGGGAATTCATAGACAAGTAAGGGTCAGAGAATTCTGGGCAAAATGCCATGCTGGTGAATCTAGGCTTTAAATTAAATCCATTGTGATTCAATGTTGACGAACAATAAAATGCGAAAAATTCCAAGGAGGTGAATACTTTTTATGGGCATTGTATACTTTCAAGAATAAATGTTTTTGTGGTTTTCATAAGCCCTTAAAGGTCAAGATTCTAACAGGTTGTTTTATTTTACATTAATAGTATGGCATTTCCAAAAATTTCAATTGCTATAATTTAGATGCACTTAAAAACTGCTCTGTAGTTAGTGCTACAGCTTCATGGATCCTACATCATGGTCATTATTGACTTGGTGTTTGTTCTCCTATGTCACTGTGGCTTTTCTTCTAGTCACTCCAGGTTTTCTCCAATACCCTCAAAGATAAGCAGCTAAAGTTTTCTGATGATAGTTAGCTGGTTCCAGTGTATGCGCTTGTGAGTATCTGCATGTGATGTGTACCCTATGATGTGTCTGGTGTGGCGTTCAGTACTAACAGGACAGGTTGCAGCCCCTTGTTAATGGTGAATGAAATTAAACAAATTTGAGAATGAAAAGTATGAATTCATTTTCTTTATTTTCTTTGTTATTGATATTGTATATCATATTGTAAGAAGCAAAATTAAAGTACATTACTGTGAAAAAGTATTTAACCCTTCCTGATTTTTTTTTCTGTTATTGCAGACTTTTGACATTGCATGTTTTCAGGTCTTTGACAATAACCTAATATTAGATAAAGGGCACCTAAGTTCATAACTTACTCTTTTTTCACTTGTGTTATTTATTGAATGAAAAACATTTTCCAACTTTAGTTGGCACTGTCTGAAAAATCAATCACATCCTCGTTAAACCAAGTCAGTTGAGTGAGTGAAGGCCGGCTAGATTACAGAGAGCACTGCTCCACTTCACTTATTTTGACATTACCACCAGAGTTAAGGTGCCAGCACAAATAAAAAGATCTTAATGCCATGACCAATGGAAATCCCAAAAAGAACATAAAAAACGTTGTTGATATCAGTCTCTAAAGGGTTGTATAGCCATTTCTAAGGCCCTGGGGCTCTACCAAACCATAATGAGAGCCATAATTTCCAAATGGAAAACACTTGGAACAGCTACAGATTTTCTCAGGAGCAGCTCGCCTGCCAATGATATACTCCAAAGGTATAGCAGAAAGGTCCTAAAAATACAGAAAGAACTGCAGGGGTCTCTTGCTTCTGCTGAAGTCAGTGTTTTTGACTCCATACCCAGAAAAACACTGAAGAAAAATGGGCTTAACTGGAGAACACTAAGGAGAAAGCCACTGCTAACCAAGAAGAACATAAATGCATGTCTCTCATGTTTCAGGAAGCACATTCTAATCCCTAAGACTTTTTGGAAAATGAGACAAAAGTGTAACTTTTTGAATGGCGTGGGCCTCAATATCTATGGTGTAAACATAGCATTCCACAGTAAGAACATCACACTAAATAGTATGATGGTGTGGAGATGCTTTTCTTCTTCAGTATCTGGGCAATTTGCTGCTTTAATTGAAGAAGCCATGCTTTGTATCAGAAAATCATATCAAATTTTGTCACATACAATTATACACACACATTACAATATGTAGTGAAATGCTTAGTAAATGTCAAGACTGTGCATTAAAGAAGACTATATAAAGACAACAGACAATAAACAATAATACACTATTTTATCAATAACAATCATTATGTTAAATGACAGCAATAGTATGCATTCATTTAAAATGATAAAAATATGCTATAAATAAATAATAAATTAATATGGGAGAATTAATAATGGGGAATCATGTAGCTCTAGGTGCTTTCTTTGTTTAGGATGTGGATGAATGGATAGATGGATTGGACCAGTCTCCCCACACCATCCCTACTACATCAACAACTAATGCCACGTCAACTGGAATGGACAGTGACATGTCTACCTCTAGCCATCAGTGTGAACTGTCCATAACTAAAGACCAAGTAAGGAGACAACTAAGGAAGCTACACACACAGGAAAAGCTGCAGGACCAGATGGAGTAAGTCCTTGAGTTCTTAAGGCCTGTGCTGACTAACTTTGTGGTGTCTTATGTCACCTGTTCAGTCTACCCCATAAGACTTCAGAAAGTGCCACTGCTGTGGAAAACACCCGGCATTGTTCCTGTTCCAAAGAAGGCAGGTGTCTCTTCACATAATGACTACAGACCAGTGGCACAATGTCTCACATCATGAAGAACTTGGACAGAATGGTCCGGGACTATGAGTCTTCTTGTGGTAGACCACCTGGACCCACTGCTGTTTGCTTATCAGACAAAGATTGGAGTGGAGGATGCTATTATCTATCTGTTTCACAAGGCTTATTTCCACCTCAACAAAGCTGGCAGCACTGTGTGGATTATGTTTTTTTGATTTCCCCAGCACCTTCAATATCATCCAGCCATCCATTTTAAGGGGTAAGCTTAGAGATATGCAGGAGGTTGAGCCTGTGGTGTCCTGGATAATGGACTCTCTGTTGGGCAGACAAGTTTGTGAGGCTCAAGGATTGTGTTTATGATACAGACTTTTTACTCTGTACACCTCGGACTATACAGTAAATATATTTCCAGGTCATAATACTTGCAGAAATTCTCAGAAGATTCTGCACTTATGGGGTGCAGTGGTAAGTGGGATAAGAAAGAGTACAGGAGTCAGGAAGAGAACTTTGTTTCTTGGTGCAAAAATAACTGTCTGCAACTTAACATCAGCAAAACCAAGGAACTGGTTACTGATTTTCACCACACCAAAAATCCTCTATGTCCAGTAAGAAGGTGTGGATACAGTCTACTCCTACAAGTGCTTGAGAGTCCACATTAATGACAGGTTGGACTGGTCTAACACAGAGGAACTACATAAGAAAGGGAAGAGCAAGCTCTTCTTCCTTAGGAGACTGTGTTCTTTTAACGTGGGAAGTAACATTCTTCAAATTTTCTACCACTCTGTGATAACCAGTGCAGTTTTCTACGCTGTGGTGTACTGGGCTAGTAACATCACTTCAAGAGATGCCCACTAAATCTACAGGCTAACAAAAAGGGCAAGGCTCAGTTATGAGACACACTCTGGACCTCCTAGAAGTTGTAGCAAAGGAGAGAATTAAAAAAAAATGGAGTGTGGTTATGAGCAATGCTGCACATTCTCTCTCTGATACAGTAATACTGAGGACTTTCACCCAGCAAATTATTCAGCCAAAGTGTGTCAAGAAATGCTACTGGGGCTCCTTTATATCAACAGCAATAAGCTGCATAATGCCTTACTGGATCTGTGACAGCCAAGTCAGAGGTTTTTCTTTCTTTGTGTGTTCAGACAAAAGTGTGCGTATACAGTATATTAATTTATTCACTTACTTACTTATCTTGTAGTGATCGTAACCGCTACTCTTCACTAAGTTTAGTGATAAATTAACTACAGATTGCATGCCAACCCCAAACTGTCTTCAGACCCCTTTCCACGGCGCTGAAAATTACATCCACTAATAAAAGTGTATTTTTCAGAAATGACCCAGAGAAAAGGTGCAGAGAAAAAATGTAATTGACTTATATGCAATCCCACAAACTCCCGGACACGAGCCAATTCCAAAACCGCCCACCCCCTCTCCCAACATATACAGTAAACAAATACCATAAAGTCATGCACCCAAAAATATCCCACAGCGTCCACTCAATTTAGTCTCTTTATAAGATAATCATATCTCCCAATATTTCAAGTCTTCAGGTGTACCAATCCCAGAATAAAAGATTATTTATTGCTCACTCTGATCCCGATCCCATCCACTGCTTAGTCCACTTCCCTCAGTGCATCGGGATTCTTCTGTATTGGACTGTATTGGACTATCTATCTATCTATCTATCTATCTATCTATCTATCTATCTATCTATCTATCTATCTATCTATCTATCTATCTATCTATCTATCTATCTATCTATCTATCTATCTATCTATCTATCTATCTATCTATCTAGATAGCCAGGATACTTTACATGGTGGATATTGTAAAGTTCTTTAGTATTTGAGGAGGCGGCATGACATCAATGTGGTGTCTGATGTTGCAGAGATGTTATTGTGTCTTCTTCACCAAGTTGTCAATTTCCTGGACCATGTCCTGTCTACTGTGATGCAAATGTCGAGATGTCTAAAACTGTCCACCTTCTCCATCTGAGTGTTGTTAATACTGAGGGGGCGGGAGGCACCTGCTGTTTTCTCCCAAATTCCACAATCAACTCCTTTATCTTGCTGTCATTCTGGAGAAGGTTGTTGTCCTGACACTAACGTCACAGACTTTCCACTTCATCCAAGTAAGCTTGCTCATTTGTGCTAGAGGTCAGGCCCACGACAGCTGTGTCATCAGCAAAGTTATAATTATGTTAGAGAAAAGTGCATCCGTGCAGTTATATGTACTGTATAGAGTGAGTGTACCAGAGGGCTTAGAACATAGCCCTGTGGAGCCCTTGTGTTGAGGGTGAGGGATGATGAAGTGTGGCCACACTCATAAAAACAGCTGGGGTCTATATGTCAGGAAGTTAAAAACTCAGCTGCACAGTGAAGTGCTGTTAACATGACCTCTCATTGATCCATCTCTGAGCTGAAACTGAAGTATGGTTGGGTCATGCAGAAGGACAAAAAGCATTTCTTTTATGTTAAAGAGTGAAAAAAATTACAGTATGCCCTATTTTTGATAACAGTCAAAGCAACAAAAATTACAAAGTAGAAAAATGTATTTTAATAACATTGCTTATGGCTATCCATCCACGACTCATATTAATTGGCAGAAGAGTTTTGTTTTATTTTTATTTTTCTGAAAAGACCTTGTGGAACTGTGCGTGCATGTGAGTAATGCTATTAGATTGTTTCCACCCAATTTTACTAAATGACTTTTTTAACTTAAAAGTCTGGTTATTATCAAGACTGTGACCTCCCACCCTTTGCCAGCTAGCCCATGTCTGTCCTCATTTTACTTGTGCTTGGCAAAGTTTTATAGAAATAAAAAGCTGTTATGGATGCAAAGCTATTACATTCGTGTTGGCGCTGTCTGAAGTGGTTTTAAAGTATAGAAAGCACAATCAGGTTTTTAGTGTTATTTTATTACTGTATATATTAAAAGATAAGCAAAATTGTGTGACTGTGCCGACTTCGCTTTACTCTGTGTATAATGAGTCATGTAACCTGCTTGTTTTCCAGTTGTAAAACAGCTGTGAACAGTTATAGTATATAACATATCCTGACCTTGTAAGTTACCTTTGATGAAGGAATCACAGTGTTTCCCTTAGAAAAGTTTTTATTATTTGAGGGATTGGTGTGTTTGGTGGTCTGAGGCCTTCTTTAACACATGGCCAGAATAAATTCACAAATAATAGTAGCAATAAATAAGTAAAGTTAATGTCTTTCTATTACAATAATGGAATATCTACACATTTTTATCAAATTGAAGCTTTTATTTATTGATTTACCAAAAATGCATACAGGTAGACCTTCACTAATCCACCTCCCTATAATCTGGCTCCTTCGCCAATCTGGCATTAGAGTTTGATTGGCAATAAGGGGGTGGTGGGGTCCCTGTGAACTACCAATTGCACCCAACTTTACACTCTTCATAGCTGCCTCCCCGGTGCGCTGCATAATACCCCATAATGAAGCAATAACAGATGTAGATGGAGTGGTGATTGATTCAGAGCAGCAAGGGGTTAGTGGTGCCCCATGAACACCAGAACATGTAGAAGTAATAAGACCGAGGAGGAGTTCGCACCACCATAGCCCTCTTCATATCTGCCTCCCAGGGACACTGTGCAATTGTGCTACACTAAGCGTCACATCAAAGCAAAAGGGGAGGGGTCGCCCGTGAAGTCCTTATCACTACGAGGAGGGTCAGGGATGGGGTTGTTAGGTCATAAGCATGTCGAAGCAATAAGAGATAAGAAAGCCCGCTGTTTTCTTCTGTTACCAAAAATACCTAAATGCTAGTATCATAGAGGTTAATGGAAGGAGACAGAGAAGGCAGGAAAACTAGGGAGCTTTTGTGTGTGTGTGAGTGGACGAGGAAGAGAAGGCAGGCTGCCGGTTGGATGTCCTTCAAGGGAGTGGGCAGCCGGCACTCTGGGCCTGAAGGAGGTCACTCCAGCTGATGAAGTGCTGCTCGTTGGAGCGACTCACTACATAAGGCTGGAGAGTGGCAGTGTGGCTGCAGCGGAAAGTAAGGCTCATTGAGGCCTCCTGCAGGGGAGCAGTGGTCTGCAGGGACGTGAGACAGTCAGTGGGAGTCAAAGACTCAGCGTAGCCCTGCAGGGCCCATCGATAGCTGCAGGAGTCGAAGCCTAGGAACAAGCACAGAAGATGGACCGAACTGCCGATGAGTCGTTTGCTCGGCAGCAAGGACCCACTGAGGGTAAGCTGAGGAGATGGCTGTTTTAAAGTGATGCATCAGGGACTGAGATTTCTAAAAGGACATCTTCCTGCATTGTGTTTTTAAATTTGCTTTTAATGGGTTTATTTATTCGGAATTTAACCTCCACATGGACACTGTTCTTTTTATGGATTACTTATTTATTATTTGAAGATTTGCACTGCACTTTTGGACACTTTGTTTTTGACTTGTTTTTAATAAAAGCACTTGGCACATTAATGCACCTCCCCTTGCTCCGTGTGTTAGTGTCCTCATTTGCTGGCTCATTTCTTGGGTACGTTTTTGGGTGTAGAGGGTGCAAGAGACTCCCTGGAAGGACCCAGTAGCATGAGGCCAAAACACACCATCACACTCCAACAGTTAAATATGCAAAAGTAGTGTTGGAAACAGAATACAAGATGAACCCCCCCACCCCATTTTTAGTGCAATGAAACTTTAATTAATCTGTATATGTTTTAACATCTCTTTTATTCTTCTGTTGCTGCTTTATATTTTTGTCATTTCTTCTTTCTGCCTTTGACTCAGTGTTTTTATCCATTGAACTTTTGTTTACCTCCCTTTCTTTTGTAACTGTCTCCAGTAATTGTGTTTTTCTTCATGCCTGATTATGAGAAGCTATGGCCACCAACCTAAATAACATACTGTATATTACTGAAGTCTGGTATTGATATAAAATAACCAAAAATGTATTTCTCCCTTAGAAATTCCTTATTATTATGGTGGACTAGTTGTGCCACCCATCAAAGACGGGTTGAAACCTAAATAATCAACACAGACCTCAGTGTTAACGTTTGAAGTGCATCATGCATTTCTGTTTTATGCCATTTGGTATGGGATTTGATAAAGCAGTGTTGATGTTTGTGGTGCACCTGGAATGGTAAATGCAATGCATATTTTTACTAAAAATGTTTGTGATGTGTCATCATTGAAATGACAGAGACACAGCTACCCAATGGACACACAGACATTTATTCTTTTATTAAGGTGGATTACACTTTATATATGTATAGGAATACAATGATTTCTAGAAAAATATCTCTTCTATTCTTGTACAGATTCTATACATAGTATGGTAAGCAAGATACTTCTTGTCAATGTTCCATGCACAGTTTCATTTATTTGCATACATTGTAGAGTCTGGTATATCTGCATTATGTACTGTACACAACTATCATTTCACAATAGTCCTTGTAACTACAGTATTTAAAAATGCTGAAGCTGACAGTGCAGAGTGGGTAATAATCATGGCCACTTTATTAGACTGGAGGTCAATTAAAAAAAATGTAAAAGGTATAACTAAAGGTATTATTTTAGCTAAGAATATTATTGACTTCTGCAGCTCAAAATGAAATAAAATGGTAATGGAAAATGGACAGAGTGAGCAATTAAGTGTTTAGTGGGGTGGTAACCAAAAGACACTCGGGAATGCCAAGAGCACATTTGGGAAACGCTGCACAACAGAGCTGGCTGAGGCAAAAGGAAAATCTGGTAGAACAATCAAATTTGACAAAAAACAACAAAGCATTAGGAAAATGAGTAATACATAATCTAAGCCACTTTTATGTGGTCTGCAAAATCTGTGTAGACAGTTAGTTGTAAATTTGCAATAATTTCTGTTTGATTTTCATTCAATGTATAAGGTGAGTTGCAAGTTTTAGTCAGGCTACTGATAAAAATAAGTTTAATTCTGTTCTTTATTTGAATAAATTGGTGCACATTAAATGAACTAATTTTGACAAAGCTGATGGTTAAACTTAATGTAAGTGAAGAAAAAGTTAATATTAAAGAAATAATGTTTAGTTAAAATGTTTGTAAAACTCAAAATCAGAAAAATGTTATGGGAACATTTCATAGATCTTCAGTTCTACACTCTATGAGGCACACTTTTTCAGTGTGATAATGCTGACCATGGATATTAGTGATTAAATAAAGTGTATGAATCCTCCATATTTACAAGTGCTAATGTACACATGTTGTACGAGACAGTACTAAAATGCATTTTAATGATCTACATATTGAAAAAACAGCTACACAAAATAAAGCCCAGTTCCTACTGCTACAACACTTGTTAACTGTGTATGTGTCTAAATATGCGGCAATTCATTTGTATACATTTTAGGCTTCTGTATACTGTTAATTAAAAATGAGTTTGATGCCATTAGTTTTCTTTTGTTCCTGGAACCAAATCAGAGATGTCATTCCATGAAAGTCAGTCACCTTTAACATCACAAGACAGAAAGCACATGAATCTATTGCTTCCTAAATGTTCAGATCACCATGTTGTATTTATCAAATATAATTCATCATCACAAACACAGAGTAGATCCTATGATTACCCTTAATAATATTAATAACAATTCATTACATTTATATAGCGCCTTTCTCAGTACTCAAAGTTGACTGGTACACCAGTATCTAAGGGATGCTTATACTGTACATGGTCTGCCTCATAGCGTAAGGCTCTGGAAGAGATAAGCTGGCCAATGGTTTCATTAGACAGTTAATCAATCCCATAGAGAGAGGGTTTTTCTTTATTTGTAAAAATATTTGATTTGAAGAAACTAAATAATGATCAAAAACAATTGCCCTCTTCTTTCATTTGATTCATTATTGAATCAACTCTTGCTGTTAATAATTTTCACTAAACTAAGATGTAAATATAATGGACAAAAAACAACATCTTTTACAATCACATATCACTTAAAGGGGCGGCACGGTGGCGCAGTGGGTAGCGCTGCTGCCTCGCAGTTGGGAGATCTGGGGACCTGGGTTCGATTCCCGGGTCCTCCCTGCGTGGAGTTTGCATGTTCTCCCCGTGTCTGCATGGGTTTCCTCTGGGCGCTCCGGTTTCCTCCCACAGTCCAAAGACATGCAGGTTAGGTGGATTGGCGATTCTAAATTGGCCCTAGTGTGTGTTTGTGTGTGTCCTGCGGTGGGTTGGCACCCTGCCCAGGATTGTTTCCTGCCTTGTGCCCTGTGTTGGCTGGGATTGGCTCCAGCAGACCCCCGTGACCCTGTGTTCGGATTCAGCGGGTTGGAAAATGGATGGGTGAATGGATATCACTTAAAATAGCTGATAATTCTCCTGGCACTGGATAATACAACATGAGTTGTGTTGTTTAGATACTTTTAGAGATATGCTAGGTATTTTTGTTTCAATTTTTATAGAAAATATACTGATATTTTCACTGAATCAACAACCACATGCAAAGCATATCAGAAGGATACTAGTAAGAGACTCAACTTGTGAATAACGAGTAAACCTTTTCGTTGGATATAAAATTAAAGTCTTATTATGGACCCTAATACAGGGGGTCCTCAGGTTACAACACAGTTCCGTTCCTACAACAGTGATGTAACCCGAATTTTGGTGTAAGTCGAAATACACCCTAGCCTAAGTCACTTACCTGTCCTAACACATTTGCAAAATCATAATCTAGAACATAAAAACACAACTAAGCCACAGAAAAAGGAAAAGGACATAAATTACTGTACTGTACACTGTACTGTAGTAACAGAAAAAATGACAAAAAAATGAGTGTAAAAAAAATTCCTTACCTTTATTCCTTCTGATCTCTTTACATATGGAGTGAGTGTTGTAAACTCGAAATGTCGTATGTTGAGACGTTGTAACTCAAGGACCCCTTGTAAACTATAAGCAGTAACAGATTAAATGAATACCAAAAAAAAAAAAAGAAAACTTGTAGTTAAAAAAAAACAAGCTCAAAACAAAGGGTAAAATAAGCAAAACAATATATGAAGTAATTTGGAAAATCCCAAAATTTGGACGTTCATGCAACAGTGCCATCTTGTTTTATAACAGTGCATGTGTCATGGATCTGGTTTACATTTGCAGTTCATTTATAAATATGTTTTTTATACAACAAATGTTTCTTTCTCTTGGATGATATAATTTTTGTATAACCTTTGTGTTATGAAGTTTATTATTTTACCTCCATTAGGTTAATATTTTATGTATCACATTTCAAAGGGTCAATTTATTACCATTTATCATTATGCTATAATGCCATCTTTGGTTTTGTACACAGAGCAACATTTTGAGTTTCTAGGAAGTCGTTACTGTTGTCACAGAAGCCTGGGGTTATTACCCAGCCAGGATGCCTGGAAGGACCGGAAGGTGACATCTTTGTCTTCTGGGTCATGAGGGGACAACCTCCCTGGGTTAAGAGAGGACCACGGAAAAGGAGCAAGGAGGTTCTAACCCATTGGGACCCGTGGCCACCGCCAGGGGGCGCCTTAAGCATCATGGAACCCGGGAAACATTTACTTCCGCCACACCTGGAAAGATGGAGGAAGACCCTTCCAGGGACGCCCGGAGTGCTTCCAATGCAAAGGGCAGCACTTCCGCCACACCAGGAAGTGCTGCTGGAAGGACATCATCGGACACCTGAAGCACATCCGGGCGGGAATAAAAGGGGCCGCCTTCCTACAATGTGGGAGCTAGAGTTGGGAGCACGAGCAGCACGAAGCTCCCGGGAGGAGAGGAAAGGCGGCCATGGACTGTGATAGAAGCCAGAATAGGGGTGATTTGGTGCTGGGAGCACTGTGTACTGTGTGGGACTGTGTATTTGTGCATAATACACGTGTGCATTTTATAAAGATGTGGTTTCTGACTGGTGGTGTCTGGGCAAGTCTCACACTGTATAAATGTCTGCAAGTGCTCCGGTATTTGAAATGGCTCATCACCATTGTCAAATGTCCAAGTTTTTGGGAAGAATATTAGAAAACAAATACCACAAGATACTGAATCTCTAGCTATGATCTTTGCGCATCTTTGTTTTTGATTCCTTGAATTACATTTTTGGCATTGGTACTCAATCTTCTTGACCATTTCTTGGTCTTATTCCACCTTCTCTTGTCAGCCCCAGCAGACAGTACAACAGGGCCATAATACAAAATGACCCAGACAATCGTGATAATAGTTGTCTGCCAAGAATGTGTGGCTGTGGGTTTCATTATGTTTGGCCTGTTCAAAATTATTTCATGAATTGGGCCTATTACTTATTCTCTGTACTGCTTTTAAGGTTCCACAATTTTTATGTTTCTTGCCTTTTTAAGTTTGTTGCAGTTTGCTGTTTGTTTGCAGCCACAAGACATTCCCTACCTCTGGTTATGCTAGATGCTTGTTTGGAGTGACTGCTGTAGTACTGGGAAGGTTGTGGACCTGAAGTGATGTCATGAGACACTTGAGACATTTAGAGAAGCCGATTGAACACATATAGACGGTTCTACACCTAATTAACATTTCATTAATGCATTTTTATAATTTCTTTTGTTCTGTTTGATGGCGATAAATTCTTATTTGTAGGCATCCAAGGTGGCATCTGTTATGTGACATGATGGACATGATTATGTAAAGGAAGTAAGGGGTGCAATTTAGTCACATGGCCTTGGTAGCAATTTTGAAACACTAGAAAAGCAGAGCTGAGAGCACTGTCAGATTGTCAGGTCTTCTTCTTTTTGAAGCACCTATACCCAACTTTAGGCGGAGTGGTGGCTCTGAGGCTAGGGATCTGCACCTTGCCGGTTTGAATCCCGCAAATGCCAGAAGTGATTCCGCTCCATTGGGCCCTTGAGCCAGGCCCTTAACCTGCAATGGCTCTTTTCTAGGTATGACATTCACCTGCAAGCAGGACCTCCAACTTTCAGGGAAAACTTGGGGTTTGGTGGCAGGATTGGCACTCCAGCCACCGTATAAACCTCATACTGTTCAATTTGAACTAATGTGGTACTCAGATGCGATATTTTGAAAGGCTTTGCTAGGTTCCTAATTTGGCATTCTGAGATGTCACCCAAGCACAATTCGCAAAGAACGTTCTCAGTGCTCAGTGTTTATCTTGGAGTGTAGTGCTGGAGTTGTAGAGGGTAAATAATTTATTGTCATTTGGAATACATACATTTCATGTGTGTTCTGTGTCTACAACAATCTATGTAAACACATTGTTCAAACAGAAACTTTTTCATGTTTTAGTAATAAATGACAAAATGTAGACATGAAATGTATAATGTGTGAAGCCTGAAGTCCAAATCTCAAATATACACTTTCAAGAAATGGTGCAAGTACAATATGACAGTGTCTGTGGTGCAGCGGTAAGAACTGCTGACTTGTAATCAAGAGGTTTCTGGATCGATCCTGGCTACTTCCTAAATTTACCATTTTGAGTAATGAGCTGCTCTTAATGTTAATATTATACAATGAAAACATACATTTGATTTGCATCTGTAACAGCCAGTGTAAATTTATAGTACTTGTAAAAGTTAGTGTTTTTTTTTTTTTTCACTTTTATTCTCTCAGTCACAATCACGATACAACCACCCACCACCACCACCCCAGATCTGACGCGGTTACTTTTTATCTAAAACTGGGAATAACTGTGGATGTGAGTGGTGTTCTGAGACAATGGAACTGGAAATTCTCTGATCTGGAGTGATAAAAGCTGACAGACAAACACTGGTGCATCTACCTTCTTAGTACCTCATTGTCATTTGAATTTTTTTAATTCAGTTTTATTGAGTGTTCCTGCTCACGCTGTATTAGTATACACCTTATGGTCCATGATGTCAAAGCCACACTGAGAAAAAAACAGCCATAGGTATATATGATATTTGGAATAATTCATTTTATGACCTGTATGGTACATTTCAGAAAACATTGTGGCACTGATGCAACATTATTCATATTATTCACATTCAATCACATACCTTCTTGCGGTTGTAATCAGTGACTGCGTTTTTTTTCCCCATCTTGCCCAGTCTCCATGTACATGCATAGGAAAGAATAGTACAGAGAGGTCAGTTCCATGCTATATGCAATCATCAGATTCAAATGTTAACAGTTCCCACACACCCAAAAACCATCCTTCCTACATTTCCGACATTTGTACCTGTTGCAATGTACACACTTCTCTCAATGCTGTGGTTCCTATTACATTGAAGGGGCACCTGACACTGACTGAGTTTGCTTTCCTGGGGGAAGCACAGTCTTGGAACAGAAGCTTGTCGATGTTGCATCCTCTTTTTCTTTTTCCATCACCTTTACTTGTAAGAAGTGAAGATAAAGTTCCTCTGCAAGGTGAGCCAAGAACACTCTTCTTTTCCCAGAGGACCCCATGCATGCCTTGCAAAGTACATGTGCATTCATCGCCGCCAGGTCAAGCATGCTGTAGCACACAGCAACCGGCCACCTGTGTGCTCCTGCTCGCGCTGAATAAGCTCACACCTTCTGGTACATGACGTCAACACAGCAACGGGAAAAAAAGAAAGAGACAAATATATGTGACATTTTGAAGAAATCAGTTTATGATCTGAATAGTACCATTCAGAAAACATCATCACACTTATGCAATATTATTTGAAAACGAACAGCGTCAGATCAGGTGTAAATTTATGGTACTTTGTAAAAGTTAGCTTTTTTCAGGTTTTTTCTCTCAGTCACGGTCACGTATTAACCCTGATCTGACCCTAACTAACAGCATCAGCATAAATTGACACCCGATTTGACCCTATTCGTTTTCAAATAATATTACTTTAGTGCGATGATGTTTTCTAATTGCAGAGATTTCAGTCTCTAAGTGATTAAGTATGATGAACTCTCATATCACCTTTTCTTATTGCTATGTTAGATAACACCTACATTTGGAAATCAGCGACATAGCAGCGACCTTCTGGGATAGACTCCAGTTTCTCTGCATTTCTATTCTGGATAATCAGGGTTAAGGATTGATTTCAGGAAACACTTGTAAATTAATGACTTACCTAAAGATAACGTTCATGAGGTATGGATGGTGGAAAAGCATGGGGTCACCCAACAGGAGACAGACCGTACAGTTGTAGAAGTGACCAGAGAGAAGAGTGCATGAGAGGAAAGGCCGGAAAAGAACAACACATTGTGAAATTGTATTCTCTTTTGAATTTGGAGAAAAATATTACTTTATTACAATCTTAATAAGAAAAATGAAAAGCTATTGTTTTGTCAAATATTCCTGTAGCACGCAAGAACTGAACCCTGGCCCCCGCATTAACAACTGTGCTCCTTTTCCACTATGCTATGTAAATTGGATTATTTGTAAGCATGGAGTTGAGAAAATAATCACTAAAGAAGTCAAAATCATGCAGAAGAGGATGGAAAAAGATTATTAGAATACTATTTTTTGATCAAGTGCTGAAATATTGTCTTCTAATATATGACAATTAAATAAAGCTATAAAGTTTTTCAAGTTGTTCTGTCATACAACATGGATTCCAGCAGCTTAACACTTAAAGTCACAGGTGTTTAATCTGAACATATTGCACTTTCCTGTGCTTTTTGAACTATGAGATATGTTGGTGATGATTTGTTCTTGTGGCTTCTCAATGTGAATATCAGGAGTGTACACATAAATGTGGATTGGTGAAGCCTTTAATGAGGTAATGATGAACATATTGTGTGTGTGGAATTGACTAAGCCTTGACTGGAAAACAATGCCTAATCAAATGAGACACAGAAAACCTAAAAAGGAGTGTCATGGAGGAATGACAAATATGGATGAGTTTTTTTTTAATTTAGGATAGAAAAATTTTTTGGTAACCCGTGGGAATTGAACTCAGAGGTGTTGGTTCATAGACGTGTATCCTATCCATTATGCTACCATTAAAACTGGTTAGCACCTTTTTCTCAGGTGACACTGTACATTATACTGTATAATTAGAACAAAGAGCATTAGACCAAGATGGAAGGTAATAATGTAATGTTACGTTATATATATATATAATAAGTTGTAAAACTCACTTTCATTAATTTTTGGGAGTAGGTGGAGGGCACCATGTGATTGTCAAGAAATAGTAAAGTTTTATCTATGCAAGCAATTCATCACCAAGTTGTGATGTAGTGGTTAGCATACCCACCCTTAAAAGAAAAGCTATGTGGCCAAATCCTGCTCATGAAGGATTTTTATTTCAAAATCTGTCATTGGTTGTTTTGTATGTGGGTGGGGCCTTAGCTTCTCAGGTATTACCTCTTGTTACTTGGGAAGCAGTTACAAGGTGGCAGTATGAAAAAATGTCTTTTTGCACTTGTGTGCTTTTGAAGTATTGGGAAATTATTCAAATCACTTCTTATTGTTAATATTGTGAGTGTACACATCAATGTGGAATACTTAAGTTGTTAGTGAGGGAATGACAGACACTTTGTGTTTTGGATCTGAATGAGCGGAAAATGAGGCTGAATCAACAGAGGCTTATGAAAGGTAAGTGTGCATCATGGAAAAGCCGACAAGCAATGGCAAGCAATAATGACAGGTATATGGAAATAATTGTTGATTATTAAAGGAAAAAATATGTCATACATGGGAATTGAACTGTAACTTATTGGTTGAGAGGCATGTATGCCCACCACTACGAGTGGTCTACAGTTCTTTCTCAGTTGATACTGTATATCAGACTGTATTATCTGAACAAAGAGCAAGAGATAGAGGTGAAAGGAAATAATGGAACTGTGCCTCATGTGGATTGAGTTCTAAAACTCACTTTTACTCTGTTTTGGAGGCAGGAGGAGGACATTGTTTGACTTAGAATAATTAGAAAGGTGTGCAATAATGCCAAAGAAATTGTGGTGTAGTGGTTAGCAAAATTGCCCTGAAAACAAAAGTTTTGTGTTCAAATCCTGGCCATGATGTATTCATTTTTATCATTATGAAATATTTCATAATGCATAATTGCATAATTATATTTTCTCAGGTATTGCCCATTGTTATTTGTGGAGCAGCTACAAGGTGTCAGCATGAAAACATTTCAATATCCTGGTGATAAGGTAAATATAGAGTAATGTGTTGAAATCTGGATTTTCAACAGATGTAGTTGTGATTCTGGGCATTAAAAATTGGAAATTTTGAAAATGGTATGTGTCCATATGATGTGTTTCTGTGAAAATAACAAGGAACTGTAGCCGTGGGAGAAACTTCAGTTGTGGTTGCCACACTTGGACAAATGGTGCAGTGGTTAGTGGTAGTTGTGTGTTAATAATTTCTGTGATGTCACCCTATGGGTTCCTGAGTCATGGAGGAGCAGTAAACTGAGGTAACCTCACATATCAAATGCTTCTTTTTGAGAGTCCAAAAAGGATCATTTTATGCATTCCTCCGACATCACTAGACCCAGGTATGCTATGCAATTAAACTCAAGACCATGGAAAAAATAAAAATCTTTTTTTTTCTGCGTAGATAAAATTTGTTATGAAACCTGCAATTTTTTGCGTTGTCTGTGTGGTAATAAATGGTCAGTGCAAGTGCTTGGGTGACTAGTATTACTGTTTGTGATCACTGGTGTTGATCGGACAAATTCGCCAAAGTGTTTCTCATAGCAAATATGCCATGCTCGCCAGTGACCATGTTTGCAGAATAATTTCCTGAAAATTCATTGTGCGGTCAGCTTAGACTCCCTTTTATCTCCTAATACCCCGTTGTGATATAACAGAGCTTTAGCAGCCATTGTTGATGTTGGATGGGACAGCCCCTATAGTACCCTACTAATTGAGTAAATATAAGGTAAATATAGTGTAAAAATAGTACATTAATTTGAGAATCCTGAGAGTACACTAAAAATGACTGGAAAATTTGCAAAACATATAAACACAAAACATGCACTCACAGGGCAACTGGAAATGTGTCGGTGTATTTGCGTCTTAAAGGTTGTGTCTTTTTGTATGGGCTTGTATGTGAGCTGTGTTGAATATGTATGCCTACCCCTTTAATAATATTACCCAGAGTGCTGTTCAGTTGATCAAACAGGAAGAAGTGAAATTTCCACATGCTTTAGTGTTGTGCCTATTTGGTAGCAGCAGCAGTGAGCGAGCAAGTCTATAAGGGAAACTGAATGTTTGAGTTTGAGAGAGGTGAGTACCTGCTAACAAATCTGTTGAGGGTATGACTTAGTATAACTGCATTCTTCCTGCCCTCATGATCTTTTCCTCTTCAGAAATTAAATTCTATCAATTTTATTTCTAGAGGTCCCTGGTGGCGCAGCAGTTGGCACTGCAGCCTCATAACTCAGGTCAGATTTTTGGACAGAATAATTTGGAAACACTCTGTAGACTTCAGAAACTCCTAAAAGACTATTGCACCTTCATAATCCACTCAAGTTCAATTTCTTCTTGCCCACTGACTTCAATGCATTTGACTGAATTCTGCAAAGTTCCCGAACATTTCCACAATTTCACCGAACTTAAGAAAAAAACAATTCAGCCAGGTTCGCTCATCAGTAGTGAGCACAAACAACACATTGCTGATGCCAAAGAAACAGAATAAGTACAACCATATTGTACTAAAAGTGCAATCTGAGATGTACAGTTAGGTCCATAAATATTTGGACAGAGACAACCTTTTTCTAATTTTGGTTCTGTACATTACCACAATGAATTTTAAATGAAACAACTCAGATGCAGTTGAAGTGCAGACTTTCAGCTTTAATTCAGTGGGGTGAACAAAGCGATTGCATAAAAATGTGAGGCAACTAAAGCATTTTTTGAACACAATCCCTTCATTTCAGGGGCTCAAAAGTAATTGGACAAATTAAATAACTGGAAATAAAATGTTCATTTCTAATACTTGGTTGAAAACCCTTTGCTGGCAATGACAGCCTGAAGTCTTGAACTCATGGACATCACCAGATGTTGTGTTTCCTCCTTTTTAATGCTCTGCCAGGCCTTTACTGCAGCGGCTTTCAGTTGCTGTTTATTTGTGGGCCTTTCTGTCTGATGTTTAGTCTTCAACAAGTGAAATGCATGCTCAATTGGGTTAAGATCAGGTGACTGACTTGGCCATTCAAGAATTTTCCACTTCTTTGCTTTAATAAACTCCTGGGTTGCTTTGGCTGTATGTTTTGGGTCGTTGTCCATGTGTATCATGAAACGCCGCCCAATCAATTTGACTGCATTTAGCTGGATTTGAGCAGACAGTATGTCTCTGAACACCTCAGAATTCATTCGGCTGCTTCTGTCCTGTGTCACATCATCAATAAACACTAGTGTCCCAGTGCCACTGGCAGCCATGCACGCCCAAGCCATCACACTGCCTCCCTCCACCGTGTTTTACAGATGATGTGGTATGCTTTGGATAATGAGCTGTTCCATGCCTTCTCCATACTTTTTTCTTGCCATCATTCTAGTAGAGGTTGATCTTGGCTTCATCTGTCCAAAGAATGTTTTTCCAGAACTGTGCTGGCTTTTTTAGATGCTCTTTAGCAAAGTCCAATCTAGCCTTTCTATTCTTGAGGCTTATGAGTGGCTTGCACCTTGCAGTGCACCCTCTGTATTTACTTTCATGCAGTCTTCTCTTTATGGTAGACTTGGATATCGATACGCCTACCCCCTGGAGAGTGTTGTTCACTTGGTTGGCTGTTGTGAAGAGGTTTCTCTTCACCATGGAAATGATTCTGCGATCATCCACCACTGTTGTTTTCCATGGATGTCCAGGTCTTTTTGCATTGCTGAGTTCACTAGTGCTTGCTTTCTTTCTCAGGATGTACCAAACTGTAGATTTTGCCACTCGTAATATTGTAGCAATTTCTCGGATGTGTTTTTTCTGTTTTCGCAGCTTAAGGATGGCTTCTTTCACCTGCATGGAGAGCTCCTTTGACCGCATGTTGTCTGTTCACAGCAAAATCTTCCACATGCAAGCACCACATCTCAAATCAACTCCAGGCCTTTTATGTGCTTAATTGATAATGACATAACGACGGACTTGCCCACACCTGCCCATGAAATAGCCTTTGAGTCAATTGTCCAATTACTTTTGAGCCCCTGAAATGAAGGGATTGTGTTAAAAAATGCTTTAGTTGCCTCACATTTTTATGCAATCGTTTTGTTCACCCCACTGAATTAAAGCTGAAAGTCTGCACTTCAACTGCATCTGAGTTGTTTCATTTAAAATTCATTGTGGTAATGCACAGAACCAAAATTAGAAAAAAGTTGTCTCTGTCCAAATATTTATGGACCTAACTGTATATAAGAAGGATCTGGCTCGAAAAACAGCTTAGTAAAGAAACGTTAATCTGAGTGAATCTGCCATTCTGAGGAGATTTTCAGGAGCTAATCATTTTCTTGAGACTCCTTTAGAGGAACAATGGGCACAATGATATCACACTTTTCATACCCACCCTATCTAGATGGCATGTCCAGTCATGGCCATTGGAGCCTGCAAGATAATGGTAGATCACCAGACAGACAGAAAAATGTGAAAAACAATGATAATAAATGATAAAATGATAAAATAAATTTTCTTCTATTAAGGATTAGAGCAGGTGTTGGGGTCCAATATCCCAAGGTAAAAAGGGCCACGTCTAAGAGTCTTGGACCAAAGCAGACAGATGCCATCTATGATTCGGAATCCACAATGATCTTTTGGGCTCAATCATTACCAGCACAGTTGAGCTCTTAGCAGCAGGGATCCATGATGCCTCGGACTGGAATTGAAGTATGTTATCCAGTAGTCAGTTGGTCGATGGCCTCATCCACGACTTGATTCCATCTCCAGTACAGCTGGGTTCCCCTTGGAGTCGGATGATCAGCTCATCTGCATACCTTAATCACAGCCCAATCTCCGGGTTCAACTTCATATGCTGTCATCTATAATTTACTACGAAATAACAGCTTTCACCTACAGATGTAAAGACTTAAAAAATGTTCACTTAAATAGTCAGCATGTTAATTCTTCATTGGTAGCTACTTATGGATCCAAAAAATAATATGTCATAAGATGTCAGATCTGTTTTGTTGGGGGTACCCTATTAGAAATATTGCTAGCGATAAATCAGTCATTTCAATCCAGTCTGTGCTTGTCTAAGTCAATTTGCTTTTAAACAGTCAAAGTAAAGTTTGATTAATAAACACAATGTTCAGCTTTCCTCTTAGTTTGACTCTTATATTCAAAAATAAATAATTAAAGGAAAGCCTTCCTTTATAGATGTTTCCAGTTTGGCTGCTGCACTTTCAACTCAATTGAAAACATGTCCCTTATAACAAGTAAGTCATTATTATAATAGTCAATCTTAAAATATATCAAGGGACAATGTACTCAATAATAAATTATTACAGAAATTGGAGAAATTGGTCTCACAAATAGTGTAATAGTGTTGGCATAATATTCAGATTATCTGCATTTGTTCCATAATAATTGAAAAAATGACTTCAAAAATTTACTATACCAACCCTTCCCTCCTTATTGACACTTGTGTCAATTATAATTAGAGGAGATGTGGAGCAAGAGGGTATCTGAAACTGATACCATTAATATAATATTTAATAAAAGCCAAATGTTATAGCTCCCTTACAGGGAATACAAATACGTCCAGGGATGGGGAACAAACAAAAGCAAAGAGAAGGTCAAGTATTTATTAGTTAAAGAGCCATGTTCTGTGGAGGTTGGTGTAAAAAGCACGAAGAATTCAGCCAATTATTATCAATAAATGTATTTGTCTCAGTATTCACTGTACCTTTCCTCTAAATGGATGGGAATGTATACCAGCAACCTCCAGAGAACATCTCGTAGTTAGCATAGCAAGCAGAATCAAGAAAGGAATCCACAGTCTGGATGGATAAATTCTTAATTGTTTTAGACATTAAATATAACAAACACAGTTAGGCTCCACATTTCATCTCCCATGTGTCTAATTATAAGACATTGTTCAAATATGTAAACTTTTAAAAACATTTTTCCTTTTACACAAGATGTTTATATTTGAGTATATCTGGACCATATTTAAGATTAACAACGTCAGTGAAGTAAAATATTTTATCCCTTCCCACTCAAAGTCCCTTAAATTATTTCAAAGGTTACTTAGCAGCAAAAATGATCTTGGAATCCATCTCTAACCCCTTATATCCTGCCATCTAAAAGCTTAAAGATTCTTTAAGATGTATCCCAAGTATTATTATTTTTTTATTACTAATTATTTTATTAATTAAAGTACCACATAATTTGAATCTTAGGTTTAAGAATCTTAAAAAATGTCCCATTCAATGTTTCATTAATGGATCAAAATATAAAAAGTGAACCTTTCATCAGCTTTATAGTGATACAAACACCTGTATTTCATTCTATTTCACATTTAAAATATGCAAGTTACTTATTACACAAAAAGAGGATGAGGAAAGAGATCAATATATCAGAATGCCCTATAATGCAAAATGTGCCTTATTTATTTATTTTAAAATGTCCTCTAGGAAATTAGCACATTCCCTCCCATATTTAGAATGAAGAATCCACTTCTTTGTTAGTTAATCTTCCCAGAATCTCAAACTAAGAAAATTCTTTAAATCTATTTCAGTTACATCCCGCGGTGGGTTGGCACCCTGCCCGGGATTGGTTCCTGCCTTGTGCCCTGTGTTGGCTGGGATTGGCTCCAGCAGACCCCCGTGACCCTGTGTTCGGATTCAGCGGGTTGGAAAATGGATGGATGGATATTTCAGTTACATACACTGATTTCTTTCCCCATAACCTTCTGCCAAAGCCAGTTGATCTTGCATGCTCTTTCACTATTATCTTTCAGATGTTTATTGCATGTTTTCCAGAATGTTGACTCCAAAAACCCCTCTTATACAATACAATACAATACAGTTTATTTTTGTATAGCCCAAAATCACACAAGAAGTGCCGCAATGGGCTTTAACAGGCCCTGCCTCTTGACAGCCCCCCAGCCTTGACTCTCTAAGAAGACAAGGAAAAACTCCCAAAAAAAAACCTTGTAGGGATAAATGGAAGAAACCTTGAGAAAGGCAGTTCAAAGAGAGACCCCTTTCCAGGTAGGTTGGGCGTGCAGTGGGTGTCAAAAAGAAGAGGGTCAATACAATACAATACAATACACAGAACAGAAAAGAACAAATCCTCAATACAGTATAAAAATAAACATTTTAGAAGTACGGAGCAGAATTTAACAGTAGATGATATCACATAATAAGATTTGGATATATTTAGAGTCCTGGAGACCTCATCCATCAAGCTGCCTCCCCCATTTGGCCATTCCACGACTGAAACAGTGCTGGGCCAGCCAATCCGATGAAAGGACCCCTCTTTCTCACGATTCCTGCGATCCTCCATTAGGGATGACTTTACCTTAGGCAGGCAAAACAACTTGACAGGTGGGCGGTGGCACCAAGTGCCACATTTGAGTACTGAGAAGAGAAACAGAATAGGTGAGGGTTAGTATCCAATTCTAATTATCATGTTACTTATGTTTTAGTGCTAATGACTAACAACAGAGATGTAGTCTGTACAGTTAATCAGCATATTACACCTTCTTCTTTATAGCATATCTTAATATGGAGCACTACCTGTACTGGAAGCCACTGTTTTTCTTCAGCTTCATTACTATTTTAAAGAATGTCTCCTCCCATTAAATTTTACTCTTTTTAATTAAAATCCTCCCTGCATTTGAGTCTGGCCAGTACTCAAATGAAAGGGGTGTTCATACAGTATCATGCCTATCTGGAGACCTTTTTACACCACCTGTTCATATCTTATTCAATTAAAAAACAAGAGGTCTTTTAATTTCAACAAACATTTATATTCTTACGCACATCAATATTAATGTCAATCATCTCATCCTTTCAAACAACACCACATGTTTCGACACAAACACTCACAAACACACTTAAACTTGTTTAACATGCACTCCCTTTAATACACTATATAACATACATAAAATCACCCAAACCATTTTAACACACTCAACCTTACCCCAGTATTTATTACTTATTATTTATTATTGCAATAACATACATTATATTTGGAAACAATGCAGCAAAAGAAACAGAAAGAAATGAACTCTGAAGAAGAGCAAGTTCCAGTCTCACTTAGCGTTACTAATCAGGACAAACAAATATAAAACAGCCTCTTATGACACTAGCTGGTTTTAAAATTAGGAAACATAACACAGTCCTGCTCAGCTGTAAACAGCGCTGGTTTCTAGATCAAGGAGACTCCGTTGGCGAACTGAGTCAGCGACAACAAGGAAAAAACTTCCGTGGCAATCCAATCCTGCGACAACAAGGACAAATCCAACTATCGAGAAACCATGCGGTACGATACCACAGCAAGACGGCATTCCCAGAAAAGGCTACACAGTCACAGAGAATATTAACTCAAAACAAATAACATGTGAGCTTCAACACAAATCACATATAAGCTTAAACCTTAGCCTAAGTGCTAACCACTGTGCCACCTCACACTCCACTGTAATAACTCCATAATGCACAATTTCACATACACGCATCACAAGAATAAAGAAAAGGACAGAAGGAATTGAAAGAAATTGTCTCCCTTGTATGTTAAAGTTATCAAAAGAAAATGTTTCATTAAGGCTTGTTCAGGGTCTGAAGGAAAGATGCTTTACATATTTATAAACATTTGTATAACTAAAAGTGGAGATGTTTTACATTTTTCTAAATATTACACATATTCAAATTTATTTTAACCCATATTTGCTCAGAGCTCTGGAAATTTATATGCACAAGGTAGTTTCGGCAAATCACTATTGAACTACATTACCCAGAGGTTTCCACGGTTCGCTTCCTACTCAGAAACACACACAGAACAAATAATGCGCACGCACACACATTGAATTAATTCAGCACGGACACACTCACACACATACAGACATCAGCGAGCGCCAGGTACCTTTGAAGTCAAATACAGTGCACATTTCTTTTTAGTGCATCTAATTATATTCTTTCCCCACAAATATATGTACAAATATATACACATACACATATGCTCACAAATTTTTATATCACCTATTTTTACTTTTAGTGCTTTCCTCCTACTCCTCTGTCAAGGCTATTTTGGTCTTCAAACTATATTAATAGGGACTTACTCAAAAAACACAAATATTCGGATCGTGCTAACTCGTTCACACACAGCCAAGTCTTTGTTTTATTCTACTGCTCTGTGCCTGGCGCCGCCCTTGAGCTGATCTGAGCTCTTGCTCTTCTAGTTAGTCCTGTCCTGTTTCTTTCTTTTCTCCTAATTCTTCCTCCTCATCTCGCACCGCTTTTTGCCCTTTGAATTCTACTTTTACTTCTATCAGTGGGAACTCATATGACACACCTAACAGCGGTGCCGAAGGGGTCCTACTCCCTATCTCTCCGTCACCAAAGCACCGACTCATCTTTTCTAGTGTTATTATTCACACAGGACTTTTCCTGTATTTTGATCGGCAGCTCCTGGTATTTTTTTTCTTTTTTCTCTTCAACAATCTGTACTATTCTTATTTCTACTCCACTCTTATGTAAATATTTATCTATTTTTAGCACTATTCTTTTCATTTCTAATCTTGCTATCCCTAAAATGCTAGTTCCATTTCGTTCCACTGAACATATATGTATGGGTGATTAGACCAAATCCTGGTTCACATAAACCACACTTCCACTATTTTTATTCTCCTTCAAATACACGTTGTAAAAACGTTCAATCCTATTCTGTCTTTTCTACCCCACAACTTATTTCCTCCGTAACAATATTTTTTCCACACGCGTCTCCTAACGGTGTACAGAGTCAAAATTATACAGTAGGTCTAATCAACAGCCCTTTTTTATGACCCAATGAAATTTCCTGCTCTACTACTCCTCCCACAGGGTGAAATTTATTTACAGCTATTTTTACACTCATAGGTTTCTCTATTTTCTTTAAAGCAATATATATTCCTTTATTTTTGCACACAAAAAGTTACACACATTTTTATATATATACAGTATTTATACTTTGTACATTCCCTAAATTTCACACTCGTACTCACTCACACTTTTTAGCACTTAATGTGCTTGCCCTAGTGCCCTATCCTTGCCCTACACTGGTTTTGCACCTTTGTGCCACACACGCTTCTACACTCTGCACCTCTGTGCTTCACTCGTCGCATCACTTTAATGCGCTCCACACATTCCTGCACTAGTGTGCCTTTTCGATTGCCGCGGCACTTTCAACGCGCTCCACACATACAGCACTTGCGTGCTTCCCTAACCTATCAAAAAACACAAAAAAATAAAATGATAAAATAATAAACAAAAATTCTATTCCCTTATATGTTCTTAATACTAGCACATTCAAACCACCTGTTCCATCGAGCAGCTCTTCCACTTGCTCTCCCTAAGGCAAGCTTGGAAGCGGTACCTAAAGAGGACTTTCACCTACACATAGCAGTCCCCCGTCTCTACTCCGGGGCGGTAATGATAGGCCTCCAATCGCACCTGAAACTAACTCTTTTACTGGGGCACAGTCAAGTGCAGTCACAGCAAGGGGTGTTAGTTCAGGAATTCCACACCTATCTATACACAGTTTACCGTCGTCACGGTAACCTTAGAATTAATAGGCTTTCAATACACAACTTCACACGTACAGTCCTCCGTCCCCCGGATCGGAGCGTTATCCGTTAAACCTTTAAACAATTCAAAAAACCTTTAAACAATTCAAAAAACCTTTAAATAATTCAAAAAACCTTAAAACAATTCAAAATTCCATTATTTACTGCGCCTAACATTCATACAATCACACTCATGTCAGCTGTACAGCCTTCACACATTCCTTTTAAGTCTGTATGCCCATCCCTATTCCTATCTTGTTCTTTTTAGAGAGGCTTTTTTGTCACTTGTTTCTGTTGGAGGGGCGGACACTCTTTGAAACTTCACACAAATAAGTTTTTAGCGAAATATTGCTTACCTTTCCGTGTGGCCACCATCTGTGTTCGTTTCACAGTGTACCGTCCCGCCACTGGATCCGTGCAGTTGCCTTTTACTTCCTCACGGTCGGGGTCCCCAAATCTGTCGTGGCGAAAAATTGTCACCAAAAGGCTTTTACCTGAAATGAAGGCTATTAGGACTCAGGGGATAGGCAAACAGAATTTATAGCTTTATTGCAATAAAACAACAATAATAATAACACGGACCCAACCCAATACGGCCAAATTGGACTGAGCCCTGAACAGTTCAGGACTCAAAACTTATATAGTAATTTCTTATCACTCCGACCTCGCTCAAATTAACTCATTTGCTGTTTTCTCTGACTCCCCCCTGCACCTGTCCAGCCGACACCTCGAGTTCTCATGGGAACCATTATTATCTCCTGACTTCCCCCTGCAGCTGGCCTTTAGTATTTTTATTGTCTATTGTTCATCTTTATTTTCTGTTTTGCTTATTTTTATTGGGCTCGGCTGGGCAGAAGTCCATTTTTGGGCTTTCTCTTATCACTTCCCCTTCCTTGGCTTTCAAGCTATTTTATAATAATAATAATAATTCATTACATTTATATAGCGCTTTTCTCAGTACTCAAAGCGCTATCCACACAGGGAGGAATCGGGAAGCGAACCCACAATCTTCCTTGGTGGCTTAAAGCTAAGCTTTAATTAAAAAGAAATATGACATGTGCTTTTATTTAATCATTTGCTTGGCAGGTCTAGCTTGCATTAATATCTGTACTAAGGTTAATGCTTATATATTTCTCTATACTTATTTATGCTAATACATGAATACACTAATTTTATTTTCCATACATTACATCATCTTGACCTTGTTGTAACAATGCATTTGTTGTTTCTGCTTACTCACTATTCCAGCTGGTTTCTCACATACGTATCCTGACCATTTTTCTGTATTCCGTTATTGGTATCATTCCTTGCTTTCTGGCCTTCTAACAACAGGTGTTCTTATTCCCCCTTCTCTTGTCCTCGGGTAGTTTCTGTACGTCATTCTCTTCCTGTTCTATCCTTCCTTTTCCAATATTGGTAATTTTCCTTCAAGCTTTAACTAGAAAATTCAATATAACTAATGTCTTTATTTAACTATTTGCTTGACATATCTTATTTGCTTGTCATGTCTAAATTATGCTAAATCTAATACTTTAGAAGCTGTTACTTTTATGGCTATTTATGCTATTATATGCTAATGTACAATTTTTTATCTTCCATACTACCTGCTACCCTATGTAGCAAGTGGGAGGCAAGTGGGGTGGGGTTCATAGACATAGCAAGAGGAAGGGCTCTTTGAATGAGATAAGGAGTGTGAAATGAGATACAGGCAACACTAGTTGACCATGTCATCAACCATGACCTGAACATGAGAGAAGCAGGTCAACATGTGTGGCCCCATGTGTCACATTTCACAGTGGCTGGTATAATGTAATGTTTTGAAAATTAAAACAGGTACAGTAATGGTAGAACAAAACTTAAGGTAAATGTAGATCGAGATATGGCACCTTTCACAAGAAATACACAAAGACGAGTAAATGTGTATATTTTCAGTATTGCAAAAAGACCCTGAAAGAGGGAGGGGCAGCCTGTCTTTGCTCCTGTCCAACAGATTGCAATAGTAAGTGTGGTACTGGCCAACAATGCCACTGCACACTGAAATAGCAATATGGATTGCAGTGTTTATCATTTATCCTATCAGTGTGTAGTTGATGTTTAGGATAAGCTATTCATGTGAGGTTTGCATGTACAATTCTGATGCAAAGATAACCTTTTGTTAGAAGAGAATGGTTTTGAATGCAGTGTGAATTTTGTTGTTAGATGGGTGACATGTTTTGGGCTGGGTGAGAGTTTGTGGCTATTATGTATAGAGTTTGTATAAGATGAGCTGTAGTTTCAGAAAACATATGTAAAAAGTGAGAAAGAACTGTAAACGAATGTGAATGGAACCACACTGCAGAATAATGCATAGAGCTACTGTACTGTATTTATTATCACACACATGCATTTAATCCTGGAAACTGTATCAATTCAAGTGCAAGTCTGAGCTTTTTAAATATTGAGAAAACATAATGACAAGAATTTAATAGACCCTGTTTGGTGGCTACTGTCTTCCATCTTCTATCGGCTCAAGAGGTTTCTAGTTTATAGAACTCTTAATGAGAGATGTTATACAGGATGCGTTTTTTTTTGCCTCTCACTTTGAATAACAAGAGTTTAGATATAAATGTCGAATATTTAAGTCTTTAGTGAAATAATTACCGTAGAATCACTTTGTTGTTGACTCAAGTAAAGCATATGCAGCAAAGTGTGCATCATTGAAAACCTGATGATCAGTAGTGTTCAATATTGACAACTATATAATATTTTTTTGTTTATTTTTCTTAGAGAAAATATTTAAGGTCATAAATGGGAATTGAGCTCAGGCCTCTTGGTTGATGGGCATGTATGCTATCCACTGTGCTACCTCCAAACCTGGTCTGTAGGTCTTTCTCAGTTGATACTGTACATCATACTGTATGATTGGAACAAAGATCAAGAGATTGAGGTGGAAGATCAATGTAGAAGTGGATCTCATGTGGAGTAACTTCAGAAACTGTTGTGTAGTGGTTAGGAAATCTGGCCATTAAATGAAAAGCAAAGGGTTCGATTCATGTCAAAGATAGTAAGATTTTTTTAAAAATATTTTTTAAATAATCTTCTTTATCTGTATTGTATGCACCTATTGTACTTGAAAAGCAAGTATAAGGTGGCAGTACGAAAACAATCTGTTTTGCACCCATCTTCTTTTTGAGAGATGTTATTGCGACTGTGTTTTTTAGCCTCTCACTTTGAATAGCAAGAGTTTAGATATAAATGTCGAATATGTAAGTCTTAAGTGAAATAATTAGAATTGCTTTGTTGTTGACATAAGTAAAGCATATGCAGCAAAGTATGCATCATTGAAAACCTGACAAGCAGCAGTGTACAATATTGACAAATACATAATTTTTTTTTTTTCTTTGAGGAAACATTTAAGGTGAAAAATGGGAATTGAACTCAGGCTTCTTGGTTGATGGGCATGTATGCTATTCACTATGTTACCACCAAACCTGGTCAGGAGGTCTTTCTCAGTTGATACTGTACATCATAGTGTATGATTTGAACAAGATGAAGGGATTGAGGTGGAAGATAAATGTAGTAGTGGACCTCATATTTGGAATAGCTTTACAAACTATGGTATAATTTTATTTTGCCCAGTGTGTAACTCTGAAGAAACAGAAAGGTGTGATATTTCCTCCAAAAAAATAACAAGAAGTGGTGGTGTAGTGGTTAGCATATCTGCCCTTAAAGCACAAGTTGTGGGTTCAGTTTCTGGGCATAATGTATGTACAGTATATTCTGTTTTGTTTTTAAAGTATCTAGCAATTTCTATAGTAAATGTGTATTGTTCTTTGTTATCAGGCATTGCCTATTATTCTAGCATAAGCATCTAAAAGGTGTTTGTTTGGAAAAAATAGGAATGCCAAAAGACAACATAAAATATTGAGATATATTAACATTTGGAATGTAATCAGGTTTGGGTGTGATGCTGAGTTATAAAAAAAAGTGGAAATGTGTGAAATAGAATGTGTCCATTAATATACAGTGTCCTTGTACTGAAATTTACAGTACAGTACAATGACTGATCTGTAGAAAAACTGAAAAATCATTTGGGTTTGCAACACCAACTCAGATGGTGTAGAGGTAAGTGCAAGATGAATCTCAATAAATCATGTAATCTCATTGTACAGGTTCAAATCCAGGAGGAGGAAGTTCCTGAAACATGGAAGAGAGGAGGACTTCGTTCTTGAGGAACAAGAAAGATGAGCAAGTAGGTGGTGACAATAAGAGGAAGAAGCAGGAGGTGACAGGAGAAGGAAAAAGAAAAGTAAAACAACAACAAAAAAAAATGAGTGGTAAGAGTGAAAAATGATTTGAGGCTTTCATAAAATAGTGCCAATTGGAAAATGTGGATAAGAATATCAATTGTTTTAGATTTCTTCATTTCATTTCACCACATTAATAGTGAGCCAAGCCACCAAATTAATGATCCTAGTCAAGTGAATGTGAACTGTTGATACAACAACGAAAAGCGTTACTTTAGACGGCTACATCTGCCCTTCGTTACCCTGTGGAAACTGTATGACGATGATCATCATGATGTTAGCTTTTGAAATGTCACATTGGACTAAATATAAACAGATAATCTTACTGTTTTGTTCTGTTGTTTGATCCTTTTCATTTATGAAAATGTCTGCTTTTTCTGCGCTTTTCAAAAAAAAAATATTAACTCAGACGGATATTTACAAGGAAATCATTAAGGTTCTTGGGAAAATTAGACTTGTGCTGTGCAAGATATGAGAGCAAGCAAGGAAAAAAGAAATCATTTTAACATTTGAAATTATGCTTTGAGAGTTAAATGCATATTTAGTTTTTATTTTATACTGGCACAGCAAGAAGTAAATGTGAAACGTCTGTTTTAAAGACAGAAAACAGACCCTCATCTTGGGTCCCTTAGGATATGGTTGGACAGATGGAATCATGTAGGCTCTGCAATGGTGGTACAAAATAATTAGTTAGTACAACAGTGTTTACTATAATAATAGAATATAATGTTGCGACCATGTGACTATTCTCTAATTTTTGACTATCCAGCTTCTTTAAGTTGATGAGTTTATGTCAGCTATTATGTCAGCTTTGGAAGAGATGGGCATGGAGACATTTTATGTAAGCTGTGCCTCAAAAGCTGATCATCTGTAAATGTTTAACTCAGAAAAATAAAAGCAATCATACACGCCTCTGTACACAATATTCACAAAGTCATACCTAAATTTGGTAATTTTGTGGTCATCTGGATTACAATTTAGGCTGAACATACACTGCGATTTTTAGAGATCCGTTTTTTTTCAGAGCACACTTCAAGATCTAAAGATGCCGGTCCGTTTATGATTTCAAGGATTAATAAAATAACAATGGAAGGTTGTGCTTTTAATTACAGGGCTTCAAAGCTGTGGAATGGTCTGCCTGTTAATATGAGAGGTGTCCCTTCAGTCTCAGCTTTTAAATCCCAAATGAAGACTCACCACTTCAGTTTAGCATACCCTGACTAGAGCTGTTGATTAGCTGTGCATACTGCATCTCTGTTGTTAGTCATTAGTACTAAAATATAAGTAATACAATATTTATAAAGTGTTACCAACACTTGCCTATACTGTTTCTTTTCTTTTTATTCTCATGTGGCACTTGGTGGCACTGCTCTACTGCCAAGTTATTTGTCTGCACATGGAAACATAATCTCTAATAAAGGAGCACTGGGATACTGGGTAGAAGGGTCTTTTCATCAGACTGGCTGGCCCAACCTACCTGGAAGAGCTTCTCCCTCTGAGTTGCCTTTCCCAAGATTTCTTCCATTTTTTCCCCCATAAGGGTCTTTTTTGGGGGCTGTCAAAAAAACAGGGCCTGCAAAAATTTGTTGCTGTATTATTTGTATGAATTAGGGCTATTTTAGAAATAAACTGCTGTTGTTGTAGAGATCTTGGTCAAGTGACTCCTCACAACAAGTGATGCTGCACAACAGAGTCGCCAGTCATATATGTGCTCAAACTGTACAGGCACATTCGATCCGATTGACGACGTATGTGTTCAGATTATATGTGTACATGGCCTCCAAGGGCAGTTTTACCTATTAACAGTTTGCAATAAAACTTTACCTCTTCAAAAATAAATGTGGCCACAGGTTTCTCAAAATGTAAACAAAGAAAAGAGCTGCATTGCTGCTGTATTGTAGTCTTAAACTACAAAGACAAGATAAAAGCATAATTGGTCACACACAATATGGTCCTTCTATTTTACAGAGAAAATTGAAGGTACATAATCTATATCACTTAACATTGTGTGTGTTTTATTTTGGGTTGTTTCAGTAAACAATTTCTATGATGCTTTTGTCATTGTCCATTTAGCTATATGATAGCTTTTTGAAATCAAAAAAGTGAAAATGAGCATGACAATGGCAATAACTAATATACAATGTCCAGCTGTTATACTACAATATACTGAAATACGATACCAATCATTTCACACAACTGTTAAAATTGTTTTCTTCGAAGACAACTTCAATATAGACTGGCCGACATGTTGAAGTAATTGTCATTTTTAATCATTTCTTTTCATACTGTAATATAGATAATGGATGATATGCAAGAATTTTGTGACCTTCTGCACATGTGGTAGTCTTTTTATTATTGCCATACTAACTTTGGTTGCTGCACAATAAATTTTGGGAATTTTGATGGCTGGTGAGAATGCTCACACTGCAAGAGAGTTAGATGACTGGGCTGTTGTATTTATGTCATGTTAGAAATTTCAATCTGTAAGATGCAATCAGGAATTGCAACCCCTCTCATATTGCATGTGAAACAACAGCCGATGAGGATTATAATCATGCCAAAAGTGTATGCCTGGCTTAAGCTGTTTTTATTTGCTATATTATCAGAGGATAGGCCGAATGAGGACTGCAACGTGTTACTATGTGTGACACATTCCCATGTTTCTCCATATCTACATGTAGTACAGTTAAATATTCCAGTAAATTATCACTGAAATAACACCAATGCATTATACAATATGTAGGCTTCTACATTTGTTCATTATAATCTTTGACATCCTGCAACTGACCCACAAGAGCTAGCTGACTAACATAACTGGATTATTGCCTAAACTGACACTTCCCTCTGTTGAGAAGTCTTACTCGAATTGTCATACTAATTGTAAAATATAATTTATGCCATTCAAGAATTTTAAAGCAGAGCAAAATCCTAGACATTTGTGAAAATATCATGTAAAATTTATAGGAATCCTTCTAAACAGCAGAAATATACGAATTAAATGTAAAATGCCCCTCTTGTTTCATGTTGTCAGCTTACTGAAAGCATTTTGTGCAGTTTTTTGTTACTTTTGTAATATTATTATATTAAATTTATAATATCGGGCTAGTAATAGCTACCACATCAAGATTTTATGGGCTGTGGCTGCATGTAATGTCTCAGGGTGAGGTTTGAGAATGTCATGTTTTAATAAGGGATAAGACAGACTTGGACGTTATTGTGCTTTTTTTTTTTTTATCTTTTACTGGCTTTTGTATGTTAGTTTTCTTTAATTTTCAGAACTTTCTATTTTATTGCTCTAATCTATATTTCAATTTTCTCTTGGCTTTATTGTTAGAACTTTGATGTTTTTGCCCACTGCTTGGCAGTTTTGTCAGCCATTTGATGGAGTGTTTTTTTTGGGCACCATATTCTGGCAATTTAATCATTCATTTGTTTATTTATTTTTTGTCTTTGTTTCCAGTGACCAAGCCAGCCACCATGACATGCTATCATAAGAATTGTATGGTGTACATACCAATGGTATATGTATGATGTCACAAATTGTGGTCACATGAGCTTGGCACCTTTTTTGGGACACTGTAGAAGTGTACCTTAAGGGACATTTTAGATTTGTGCCTGTGATTCTGCCCATGATATTCTTTGAATTTTTTGCATATTTATTGCCTACTGCTTCTGTTTTCATTGTTTATTCAAGACATTGACTGCTGGACCATTTATTACCAGGATCCTGCAATACTGGTCTTATGGAAGAGAAAAAATGTATATATTAGCATAAATAGCATATTAACATAAATAACCATAAAAGTAATTAATAGCTTCTGAAGCATTAGATTTAGCAATTATTAGAATGTCAAGCAAATTAGATATGTCAAGCAAATAGTTAAATAAAAGACATTAGCCATATTGCATTATTTTTAGCTTGGAGCAGAATTACCAATTTGGGAAAGGAAGGATAGAACAGGAAGAGAATGACATGTAGAAACTGCCCAAGGACAAAAACAAGGGGGAATAAGAAAAAACACCTGTTGAGTGATACCAAAAACAAAATGTGGAAAAAATGGTCCTGGTAGGCATGTGAGAAACCAGCTGGAATAGTGAGTCAGCAGAAACAGCAAAGGCACTGATACAACGAAGTCAAGATGATGTAATGTATGGAAAGTAAAAATAGTGTATTCATGTATTAGTATAAATAAATATAGAGAAATATATATGCATTAACCTTAGTGCAGATATTAATGTAAGTCAGACCTGCCACACAAAGAATTAAATAAAGGTACATGCTATATTTCTTTTTAATTAAAGCTTGTCTTCAGCCGCTAAATAAAAAATAGCTTGAAGGCCAATGAAAAAGGGAAGTGATAAGAGACTGACCAAATATGGAAGAAGGAACATCTGCCCAGCCAAAGACCAATCAAAAATAAGCAAAACAGAAACTAAAAATGGACAATAGACAAGTATTGGACTGGACTGCCAATACTGATGCTCTGCGTAAGAAAGGACAGAGACGGTTATACTTCCTTAGAAGACTGGCGTCCTTCAACATCTGCAATAAGATGCTGCAGATGTTCTATCAGACGGTTGTGGCGAGCGCCCTCTTCTACGTGGTGGTGTGCTGGGGAGGCAGCATTAAGAAGAAGGATGCCTCACGCCTGGACAAACTGGTGAGGAAAGCAGGCTCTATTGTAGGCATGGAGCTGGACAGTTTGACATCCGTGGCAGAGCGACGGGCGCTCAGCAGGCTCCTGTCAATCATGGAGAATCCACTACATCCACTAAACAGTGTCATCTCCAGACAGAGGAGCAGCTTCAGCGACGACTGCTGTCACTTTCCTGCTCCACTGACAGACTGAGGAGATCGTTCCTCCCCCAAACTATGCAACTCTTCAATTCCACCCGGGGGGTTAAACGTTAACATTATTCAAAGTCATTGTCTGTTTTTACCTGCACTTTTATTACTCTTTAATTTAATATTGTTTTTTGTATCAGTATGCTGCTGCTGGAGTATGTGAATTTCCCCTTGGGATTAATAAAGTATCTATCTATCTATCTATCTGTCTATCTATCTATCTAAAAGTACCAGAGGCCAGATACAGGGGAGTCAGGAGATAATAATGGTTCCCATGGGAACTCGAGGTACAGGCTGGGGAGGTGCAGAAAGGAGTCAGAGAAAAGCAGCAAATGAGTTAATCTGAGTGAGGTCAGAATGATAAGAAATTACTACATAAGTTTTGAGTCTGGAACTGTTCAGGGCTCAGCTCAATTTGGCCATATTGGCTTGAGTCCATGTTTTTTTTTATTGTTGATTTATTGCAATAAAACTATAGACTCCGTTTGCCTATCCTGAGTCCTAATAGCCTTCATTTCAGGTGAAAAGCCTCGTGGTGACAATTTTTTGCCAGGACAGTCTATGTATATACAATAAATTGTGAGCTCTATCAAAACGCATAAAAATGTATATAATTGTATTAGAAATCAACAGTTTTATTATCAACAGTAACTTCTTTTTTAAAAGATTTTTCAACCGATTGCATGTATCAGTGTTTTTTTAAATTATTGAACTGAAATGTGAAAGCAAAGATCATCAGCAAGCTGGCTGAGACTAAAGTGGCTGTATACTGAGGTATGAGTTTTCTCATATGTCGCATTTTGACATTTTCAATGAGATATGATTTAAATCATACCTCAAGTTCAAAGTGTTAAGCCTGGTAACTTTCCAGTGTTTAATAAGCACTATGCTTTTGATGTTACATTTAGGAGGTAATTACAATAGTAAAATACATTTTTAATTGATCCAAATAATAGATTTTAAATGCACTAATGTAATGTTTAGTGAAGTCAGTATTCATTATGACATAATATTGTCAGACCTGACTAATCCAATTCAGTTGTAAATTGTGCAGGAAGCCTATCCTGGCAGGTTTGGGTGCAGTGCAGAAACAAAATGCCTGTCCATCTCTCTTCACTAAATATTAATTTAAATGTGACTTCTTTTTTAAAAAGATTTTTCAACCGATTGCATGTAGCAGTGTTTTTTTTAATTTGTTGCTTTTTTTTAGCATGTCAAAATCTCTATTTGTCATTATGGGTTTGACTAAATTTCCACACAGATCTATTCCATGTACTGTAATTTTGCATATGTCTTTTTTTGGACAAGATAATGAATGAAATGTTTAATATATGGAAGCTCACCATGACATAAGAAAATTTATTTACTTTAGTGGAATGTTTTAAAATGTCTTTTACAGGCCAATTGAAATCATATTTTATATGAGAAAATTTAGAATATGCTTTATAATACCTATGATGGACTGGTGCCCTGCCCTTCCTTGTGCCTTGAAGGTTGACTTCTAGGGGTTGAGTACTAAGGTTTAATTGGTTTTGCTAACCATGCAGTTTATATTTTATCTATCCTCAGATTTGTCTTAGCTCATATTTACTTACTATTGTTATCTGTTGCCTTAATTTATATATTGAGTTATCCATCCATCCATCCATTTTCCAACCCGCTGAATCCGAACACAGGGTCACGGGGGTCTGCTGGAGCCAATCCCAGCCAAGTTATGACAAAAAAAATGAATTAGTGTGTAACAAATGTAGTTGAAAGTTCTGCGGTTAGT